>NW_017297858.1:385079-466869 GCF_001594075.2 Trachymyrmex cornetzi | reverse complement strand
TCTCTCTCTCTCTCTCTCTCTCTCTCTCTCTCTCTCTCTCTCTCTCTCTCTCTCTCTCTCTCGACTCCTGTCCTTCGCGCGTGTCTCGCGTCCATCCGAGAAACGCTAAAATTACCAAATATTCAGGGCAGAATTGCTGACGCGTGTGCTCTCTGACTGCCGACAACTCGCTTCACTCTCTCTCTAACTTGCCGCCGTTGTCGTGGACACGCCGCCTATGCGAGATTAAATGAAAATTTCGTTCGCGGAAGGAAATCGTCCCTCTCAGATTTGGACGAATCTCAGATATGCGGTAAAATATGTTGGTGACACGTACTTTGTCGTACATGTTTTGTTCTCAGAGTTATAAATTAAAAAACAGCGATATTTCTAACTCAAATCAAATTTAATTGTTTTTTTGGCAGAATTCTATTTTAAATCTTTTTCCTGTAAGAAAGTATATTTTTTTAATGATTTATAGTTTAATCTCTCAATACGTTTCTAATATCGCCAATGTTTTGTCTCCGATATGTTCCTTATTTTCGTCACGAAATCGTTAAGCACTATAAAAGTTTCTTTATACGCGACAAACTTCTAATTACTTTGCGAAGAATTTTGTAACAATTATGCTCCGGCTTGGCAGAGACAACGATTATACGATCAAACAATTAAGTATGGTTACTTGCCGACGATTCATGCATACATGCATGAAGTGGCTAAGTGCTGGTCGTGTAATCATTAGCATAATGATTAGCATAATTAATGCCGTCGGGGGTTAGTTTACCGCGTTATCGTCAATAATTAATGCTGACTTATCTCCGGCGCGCGGTGATAATATAGCGAGCATTAATTATTACCTGTAGTCTTAGGAGAGCGCGAGGGCGCAGTCGATTGTCTAGTTTCAGGATCTTTCTGCGAATCTCCGGTATATCCCTCGATATAATTAAATTGTAAACGTTTACAACGACATTCTGAACAAAAGGTAAGCTACACGATTGAAAGTGTCGATCGGCGATCCGATCCTGTTAGCTGATCAGCTTCGAAAATCAGCTTCAACTTGCTTTTATTCGCCGAGGAAAGAAACATAGACGGATTGAGCGCCCCGGGATTGATTGCTCAACGACCTATGTTCAACGGCGAAGTTAAAATGAACATCTACGCCAACCGGCAGACTGGTTGACTTTTCCGGTTAATTAATTTACACACCGTGTGCCGAATTACCGTAGCGGCGCGACGTGAGCGATGGCTCCTATCGTCGGAGCCGATAGGATCCCGTGCTCCAGATGCTAATTGTTTGCCCACTTCGATTAATTAACCGGCCGTCTATCAATGAATAACTGTCGCCGATTGTAAAGTGTAATTAATTGGCCGCATGACGTAGCCGCCGCCACCGACCTGTTCGTAATTTCGTGGAATTGTCGGCTTTGCTCTCTCCCTCATTTTCTCTCTTGTCCACCCTCTCTCCAATCTCCCGCACATTCTCTCCCTCTTACTTTCTCTCGTTTCCTGTCTCTGTCTATCGGCAAAATTGCAGACAACTGTGCTTTGCAGTCGTTTCCGCGCGATAGCATCGATACCCAAAAGTTACGAGCGACGTTGTGCGATAAAATCGGCAAATTGTAATTGAAAAATCGCCGGCGTCTCTATTCCTACTAATTTATAAATTGTGTTGTTACCGCGCCATTGCCCGTAAGCTGATTAAAGCCATTAATCGTTGATAAAATTGTGTACGCTGTCATTTGGATTTTGCATTGCTCGCGGGAAATTCTTCGATATCTGATAAATCTTCATGTAAATATTTATACGCAGAAATGGTGCCGATATTTAAAAATATATGTGAAAATTTTAAGTACCTATTATATAATATAAATAATTTATACACACACACACATATATATATATTTTTTTTTTGTTTAATACCGACATAAATATTTTTTTACTGGCATTTTTTGACGTTGATCAATGCTTATAGTTTATGTAAGATATATAATACTCGTGTTTATCATTATAAAATACTGACCATTTATGAAAAATATTGGCTCGATAAATATGTATATCGAATAATGCAACGTCCCAGGATATGAAATCGCGTAAAATATAAATAACGTGCGCCAGCAAGGATATAACCGTAATTCTTGCTCAACGTAGATTCCGTTCCATCTCAGTCGCTTTAAAGGATTGATGCAAATAACGCGGAGGTTTCGCCTCTGTGAAATCCTCGCCAAGGAAATATTCTTAGTAAATGCTTCATTCTATACTATTATCATACTCTTACGTTTAATACCTGAAGTTAACAACGGCTCTTTCAGAAGATCATAGAAAATGCATCGTGGCACGCGATAAACGATTCTTCGTTGTGCGCTTTCGCGAAGATATCTCGAAATCGTGATGTGACTTACTATCGCGACGCTAAGAAAGAAATCCCTTTGTTTTACGTTCTGTGAATACGCTTAGCAATATTTATGTAGACTTTTAGTTTTATCCGATCTTAAATCAAAATTTCCGCCAATTCATTTGCGGAATTACGTCCGTATATTTAACAATCCTGGTATGACCGAGGACATCGCGGGAGACCGGATTCGTAGGATAGACGTATCTAGCGGATGTTGAAGAGCACGTCATTGAGAAGAGCGACGCGGACGATAGTCGAGACGGGCTACGGCATCTCGCAGTAATTAGGCAGGCTAATCACCCCCGGCCACGTTATCTTAATGGTCGCCGTTATGCTATGACGTCGCAACTACCTCTGTCTGTGCTGGTAGTTTAATTGCTCCGATAGGTTTCGTGCCATCTCCCGGAGCAGAGAATATCAGACCAATGTCGATGGGTCGCTCGCAATGGGCACGAGGCGCATACCATCTTCCGGTTCCGGTCCAGTATCTGTCCCGAAAACAGTTCTGGATTGCGCTTGTATCAGAAATTCTGTCGCGCATACCGTGTGAGTAGTATAATATTACAAAAACGAATCATGATTCGCCATTACGTATCTAACACCGAGATCTTTTTCAATTTTATTCGAAATCTTTCAGCACCACACTAATTAGAACTCTAATTCTTGATATCACGAATGGCAAAAATTATATATACACGGAAAGAACAATTTTGCTGAAGTATTTAAAAATTTAGCTAAATATAGATCTGAAAATAAATTTATGAGACCTTCAAAATAATTACGTAAGAATCTCAAATATAATGAATGCTGCAAAAAATTTTGACATTCTAGCAATTAGTTTGAACATCCTACATAATTATTTTAATGCTCCGACAAAATTATTTTCGGATTTGTATCTAGCTAAATTTTTTAATATTTTAGCAAAACCATCTTTTCTGTGTACGATATGTAAGAATGATGACATTTATGCGATAAATATATTCTAGTTTTTTTTTTACTATGTGATTAATAATGATAAGTAGATTACAAAATTAATCTATTCACAAATGTTTTCCAAGGGATTTTCTAAGAAATTTCTTGCTGACAACAAAACAAACACAAAGTAAACTGTAATAATATCTTGTGAATAAAGATTAAATTAATATTTCTCTTAATAAATAAAGATTCAATATTGAGAGTTAATTGAGCATTATTGAATGCCATCGGATTTCACAGAACATTAAGACGTATCCGTTGACACGTAAAAACGACGTCGGTGTCTGCTGTTCATCGAGAAAGCAGCTCGCTTACACGTAAACGCAATTAACTCTGAGTCAAGTGAAACCAGGTCAAATGTAACGTTACGTCGGCATCGTGCCGTAGCTGAATGTTCGAAGTTCCGTCGCTAGACGTAACGAATCACTAGATACAAGGAAATTATCTACTAGACTAATTTACATTAATGTTGCGCGTTATGTAGTCTATGATAATAACTATGTCCGACGATGCATAGCAAATAAAGCCAAAATTATGCACTAAAATTTTCAGAAATTTTGATCGATGCAATTTGCGTTTATTGTACATGTCTTTTTAGCCGTTACTTCCTAAATGCACGAAAGTGACAAATTTATTTGACCGTTTATCTTGCGTAGTAAACCTATGAATACGAGATGGACACGAGTTTACGCTACAGGGAAGATTGGACGTCGTTGATTAAATTCTATCGTGGATTGTTTCAAATTTCCATCTCATCATCGTTGGCATTCCCAGATTAGATCACTGCTTATTGAAACAGATAATCTCATTCAATCTCAATTGACATATGTCTGGTGCACTGTCCGTCACAGATCATTTATTCTAGAAATTCTGTTACGATTATTGATGTTTTAAATTTCGTAGAAATTTAAGAGCTCGACTGTTATCAGAAAAATCTGTAATCGTGAAATCAGGGAAGTACTGAAATATCACTATTTCAGAGAATCTTTCTCTTTAGGAGCTAAAGGGAAATTGTAAGTTGGGAAGCAACTTCATTATTTTATTTAGAATTGCAATCAGATTTAAAAGAAATTGTTATTTCTAAACAGCAAATTATAGCTCACCAATATCGAAACGAATAACGAAGATCTTATTAGATTTTATCTCACGTCTTATGAATAAATATTAAAAATTCGCGGATCCTAGTATTTTTTCCCATATTTGTGCATTTTACGTATAGATTGTTGCAAAAGTAACACAAATTTCCTCTCGGTCACGGTTACAAATTTTATTTTAACAAAGTAAATAAAAAAATTAGAAAATTGTCAAGAGAGATGATATTTAATTGGATTTTTGTTACAAGTATTAACTTTTCAAAAAGTTTGCAACCATCGAAAAGTCCGAAATTTTTTATACACTCCGTACAGCAGTACAATTTTTGCATTGGCCGTTCTTCTTTTGTGCACAGCGCCAGACAATTCCGTTGAATTTCAAGTCACATACGCCTCATGAATCGGCATTTACGAAATTGCGAAATGCAGAGAGGCGGCCTGTTTTGCCTTGTTATGTGTTTGCGACTTATTTAGGAAAATAAACCACATCGCTGGCGCATACAGCAGGCGACGCGTTCTTTTTTACCACGTCGTGCAATTCCGGATGAATAATTCGCGGAATTTCGAAACGTGATGCTTTTTACAGGAAGACATAAGACGAGAATCAGCGACGCCAGCGTTAGCATTCGCGAAGTTGACGTTTGGTTTGTTTTAGTGGTAGCATAAACGCATCTTTAAATTTCTCATTTTACAAAAAAAAAAAAAAGGCGAAAAGATAGAAACTAGCATAGCTCGCGCAGAAATGCCTTCTGCTTTTTTTTTCCGGTGACATTTGCGCGCAGATGTCTGTCATAACCCGCAACCGTATTTTTTCGCGGCGCGACAGCGCGGCGTTTCGTAATAATAATTCTGGTGAAATTTAAACAAGAGATTTTATTTTCATTATGCGCCAGGGCGTTGGAATGATTTGAAATGAAATACCGCGCCCGGGCCGTTTTATGAATATTAACAGCGCGACAGTATCGCAACGTTGACAAGCGCGCATCAACTTCTGACAATGGTTGCGTTCAGCAGAGAAAGCAGCTTTGCAACTGTTGTAAAATTCTTCAATATGATTAGTCTTGCCCTTAGTTCCTCATTGGATCTAAATGTATAAACCAATCATATTCAAGAATTTCACAACAGTTGCAAAGCTGCTTTCTCTGCTGAACGCAGCCATTAATTTCGTTCATGGACATACATATATCGACCTGTGGTCCATAATTTTCCTTGATCTGCAAGAGCCGTACGAGTAAAAATTTACATTTCAGTTAATTCCAAAATTATTTCAATTAAATTGCAAAGAAGGTATGGTTTAAATACGAACAAATTTTCGGAGTGCACGCTTTATTTTACAATTCCAATATTTATATAGAGTCGGTTAAAACGGCGGACCAATGTGGAATGATTTTCCTCTTTTTCTCTCAATTTCCATTGCTGCCAGAACGAATGTTCGTAAGTTTACCGTGGCAGGAAAAACAGAGAGTCAAAATCCAAATTGTGTAGGCAGAGTTTACATCCCCGCCGTGATGTTAAATCTTCTTTTTCCTCCAATTTCAAGCAAGATTCTTTGGAAAGAATCTTGTCTTTATCGCTCGTCCCCGTCTTCGGTCGCACTGCCATCCCAGAGTTACTTTAATGATCGAAATAATGATTGAATATTACGGTAACGGTATTTAACTTCTCCCGCGCGCGAGCGGGTCGCTAGAGATGAGAAAAGTTGAAATGGGAAATGGAATTGGATGCATAACCGCCTGCTCTGCCTGGTGGAGTGGAGAACGTGGCGAAAACTAGAGACTCAGACTGGCTCTCACACTCGCTACTTCCATCCTCGACGCTTTTCCGTCCCCTACGTTTATATCCGTTATCCCTTGCTCCGCGTTCCGACCATAATCTAACACTCCCACCTCAATAATGTCACCCTACTGAAGGTGTGAAAGCGCGAGTAATTCTTTCGACTTGAACGTTAATTGAAGGCGCCGGACCAATGTGACGCCGTAAAAGTTTTCATATTACCACGGCTACAGCGTTGTGAAAAGCTCTCGGAATTAATTTTCTAATGAGTTACGATTATCTGGCGAATACGTGAAGAGAATTTGGAGTAATTAGTTGTAGGAGCGGCTCTTCTCTCTCCATCCTAACTGCGCCATACTACTTTTTTTTTTAAATTTTTTCTTTCCTTATCTGCTGAGATTTACGCGGTAATTTCGTCGTACTTTCGAAGCGACGGATAGATCTTTCGACTTTAACGAAGGTTAATTGAAGGCGCTGTCAGCGCAAGGAAAAAGTTGCTTGATTTCTCTACCGCGATTTTTTAACGAAGACACAACATAATCTGCTTTTATTAAAAGTGACAGGCAAAGCGTTATATCGCGCGTTGATAAATTAAATTATCATTAAATTTGTCTCTCATGTTCTCTTTTTCCTAATATTTTATATGGATGAAAGGAACACAAATATTCGAACTTTTTAATTAAAATTTTGTCCGCAAATCGCCCTTGTATTAAGACATTAAATGTCTACGCTTATGATTGATCGCCCCACAGCACGATTAATATTACGCTAAACCATCAAGACTTATGTGCAAGAACTTGTAGCGTCAGGATCACTCGACGTATCGTACTAAAACCATGATCGAGGATAGAACAGAAGCAGCTCAAAGGGTAAGAGTCTACTCTGACTTAGGATTTAATCAAACTAGAACATGTAACGATGATAAGTTATATGTTTAATTTAATACCTAATATATAATGAATGTATTATAACATCTAATATATAATAAATGTAATAATTGAATTGAACGTCCTTTACATGAAAATATACTTTAAAGTTGTCTTTAATAAAAGAGTAAGATAACTTTTTTTCTGTCGCTTGAGTATACTTTATAGACGATGAACTTTGTTTTATTCGTCTCCAAGCTAAAACTCGATAAACAATCAAACGCCATTGAGAAACAACTTCTCCAATGAGAGAAATCACAAAAAATGATACAATTGTCCAAGTTGAAATTAGTTTGCGAACTCGGGAGAAACTTTTGTTCCAAGAGAATTCCTTCAGGAAGAGATAGCTTTATGCGTTTTAGAAAATCAGCTTTTATAAATCCGCTTATAATCGAATAGTAATTACATACATGTGTCATGAGGAATCATTAAGTAGTAATATCTTTGATATGAAGGTCTTTGCCTGTATCTGTCCTATCGGCCTTGAGAGTTCACGGAGATTAACCTAAACCTGGGATTATAGGCGTCGGACCGATTTACCAACGTCACTTCGTTCCCCTGCGGATAGCATTAATTATTTTCATATTTAGAAAAAAAATCGTAACGTTATCATCAAATAAACTTTCTCGAAACCGTTATTATTATCATTTCGCTTGAATCAAACAGTTGATAATGTCACATTACGCTACTAATTTTGTACTTTTAAACATATTAAAATTGATGTTTAAGCAATTTTCGTCGTTTAATTTTATTAATTTATTATATGCTTCTGCCGCGTAAAAGAGTATATTTCTATAATAAAAATTCCTGTGAAGCCATAGAATTCATACTATTTGTCAATAGATATCTGGTTGTCAAAATTTATTGTAAATGTTCGTAGTATTTTAATTTTAAATTTGAAATATTTAATATTAATAAAAATTAATGAGAGGAAGTATTTAGAAAGTATCATCCACTCAAATTTCTGTTATGAAAAAAATTAAGAAATTTATGATTATAATGCAAGAGTAAACTAGTTTTCGATACAAATTGTACAAATATTATATTTCTTGCACAATTATTACTTTCATAAACCTGCCCTCATTTATCACATGTTGCATTTTCCTATGTTTCTCCTACAACAGAGTCGTAAAATAAGTAGCGAAAGATTCGGCATGACCTTGAAATGACCCTTACGAGCTGCATACAAATAACGTAATTGTTTCTTACATACAAATAACAATTGTTTCTTAACTGGGAGTGTTTTTAAGGGAATGGGGCTCATATGCAGTGTTTTGTAAACGTTTCGACATCAGCTACACGAATCTGTAACAAAAACTGACGAGTTCCATTTGAAATTTTTTACGTTATTTGTATGCAGCTCGTAAGGGTCATTTCAAGGTCATGCCGTCTATGCCACATAATACATCTTTTCATACCATAAAAATTATGTCTAAGACATTTTGTCGAAAAATGAATAGTTTCGGAAATAATTGTTTGCTTCCATACTTTTTCCCCACCCTGTATATTTTTAATATCTCCATTGCAATGCGCGCTCTGTGTACATATTAGCTGAGATTTCACGAATTGCTTTTGCAGCTTAAATTATCTTAGCTTTCGCAGATCCACGTGGAAAGTATTTTCTTGGTTCTTGATAATTTGCAAATATCAAATGGTCATAAATCGCAACGCGGGAAAATGATAATCGCGAACCGCTCGTAAATCCAGCGGACCTCATTTTCCATATATCTATATCGGCTATGAAATATGTTTCTCGATAGCCATTAACGTATTTCTAAGCAATCTACGATACAGCATTTCTTCTGGGTAATATAAATACCTTCGAAAAGCTCGAAATGTAATTCGTTTTTCACATAAAGTCATTTCACATAAATTCCGTTTACTTCATCGATTTGAGATGCACTCAAGAAAATGCTTGAAAACACAGGTTGAAAGAAATCTAGAGAACGTACGAAGTTACCTCTTTTACAGTTAGTTCTTTGCAAACATTCTCACGCGCGTATGAGATACGTTTTTCCAATATTATATGTGATAATTTCTCCCATAATGCATGTGCATGAGTTTGCAATTTCCACGACAGTGCAAATATTTTCTTGGCTTTTCGGTTCTACCGTGACGTAAACATGAGGAAAAAACGCGCGTTTGTAATTACTGCAGTTTAAAAAGCAAGATATCGTTTTAATTGCTTCCAGTATCGGTCGGCCGCGGCGTTTACATTCGCTTTGACGCGAGTGTAACGCGAAAAAAAGAAAGATAAACGAGCTTTGGTTGACAGCCAGCTCAAAATTTCGTTTAAAAAGATCCGATTTAATTCCTGAAAATGCGTGGTTACGTGCACGTAAACCGACTATATGGCGCGGCTTTCAGGCAGATCTTTTCAAATTTACATCGACGTATTAAATCACATTGAATTATGCGCTATCACGTAATTCCACGTGATCGTTTCGAGTTGCCATCGGCGCGCCCGAATACGCCTGCATAAATGGTGTTGCACGATGGACGCACAGCACGCTATTAAAGCGTCGCATTTTACGAAATTGCCGGAGCAAAAGAAGTGAAACGCGAAAAAGAGTTATAATTTATTTTACCGTAATGTAATTTCGACTAAATTAAAATTATATTGTACATTATTGCATATTTGTTGCCATTATTATTTTGCTTTATCATAATTTTTTTCAGAGATTGGAGTCTTTATTTGTTGGGAGAAAGATGTATATATGTACATTCATTAATAATTATTTCTACGCTAAAGATACGTTAAACATTTGTTGAGAATTTTCATATAATTGATTCCCCCAGATATGAATTACCATTGATCGTGTGAAAAATAATTTATATTCGTGATGATATGAAATAATTTATATTCGTTATACAGAATATTTTTTATAACATGTTGGACGCACTTCAGAAATGGATAGGAGACACAAAATCAATATGTAAAGTTTATGTAAACACATAATTCTGTTTGACCTGGTTTCAAAGTTATAGTCATTTTTTGTGTTTCAGAAATGGCTATCTTCAGTCTGTATTTTTAAACAATGCTCGATATCTCCTGGATACTTCCTACTTTGTTGACATCAATTCTGTTCATTGAATTTACTCATTTCAGTTTGTTTTTTTGCTAGGAACACTTCACTTACTGATTTGCTATACGTTAGAAATAATAATGAGTAAGTATTCAAATCAGGAAATGGCAGACATGCATTTATTGCATGGACTTATCGAATATAATTCAATTGAAACAAGATGTTTATATACATTTGGATTATTTTCCTAATAGACATTTATCAGATAAGAAAGCATTTCAGGATTATATGAATGCCTATGAGATACAGGTTCATTTAAAAAGTGAGTGTTAAATAGTATTAAATCAGTTAGCATAAAAACTGTCAACCTTGACAAACGAATCTTGAAGGAAATAACTACAATACAAAAATAGTTATAACTTTGAAATAGGGCACGTGTTTATATTTTATACATTGTTTTTGTATTTTCCATTTGCTAACTAAAATAAGTCCTACATATTACAAAACATTATCTTGTACTGTAATATCCGTTATGAAAAACTATTTAGTTCTGTTCACATCTATGTCTATAAAAATACACGCAAAGATTGAGTAACTAGTAAAAAATGAAAAAGATCAGAAGCCTGTATGTCTCCTTACTAATAACAATTTCATCGAGCAAGTAGAATTCAAGTCTATAATTGAATTTCGTTTGACTAGAATTACCTCGAAAAAGGCAAACAACCTAAATAGGAAATATAAAGCATGTCGACGTTGGCAAAAGTCAATGGCTGCATTCAGCAGGAAAAGCAGCTTTGCAACTGTTGTAAAATTCTTTAATATAATTAGTCTTGCCCTTAGTTCCTCACTAGATCTAAATGTATAAACCACTCATATTCAAGAATTTTACAACAGTTGCAAAGCTGCTTTTTCTGTTGAACGCAGCCATTGTTACTCATTTACGACTCGTTTCGGACAGTGATTATAAAGCAGTTTAATTGCGCAAGCATATGTCGCAGGTAACCTTGCAGAAGGATGTTACAGTAAGCGCGTATCTATAGTGCTCCGGGTTTCCGAACTGTCGCGGGAGTTTCTTGATCCCGAGGCTAGCTTCGACCCCGCCTATTTGGCAACATGCCAGACCACGGTGGACTACGAACCGGGCGCGCCTGTACAACGACCGATGTCGAGCCTTGTTTCGCCACGTGTCCAGAACTCGCGCGATTCGCAAAGAGAATAAATTCTCCAATGGATTGCGGTAACGATCGTGAAGACGACGACGGCGTATCCTGGCAAACGTCTTCGGTAGGACGCATGAAGAATTGATAAATTGAAATAGCGCGATCAGAGTTCGCTTATCTCGTTCAGAAAGATACGTCGCATTGTGAATACAAAAATACATGTAACCACTTGCACGAGAGGATGGTCTCTCAGAAGTCGCGACCACCCACGATGGCAGGCAGCCAAACTTTTTTCCGCCCCAGAAAAAGAACGCTCATTGTTACAGCCACCACGCATAAACTCTTCTTTACTTACGTCCGACCGCTAAAAGGAACGTGGTCGCGTGGCAGTTGCTCGGAAGCCTGTTCGTTTCCCTCGAAACAGAACGTCGCCGAAACTCCAGCGATTTAATGGTCCAAGACTCCGCGTTACATGTATCGTCGTTATTCTTCACGCGCGAAACTTTTTCTTCACGGTACGGTGATCTACCTCACCCTCGCCGAACTCTCGAGACATGCCCCATTTGGAAACCAAAGTGAGTTACCGGTGCGGCGGGGTCGGCAGACCTCTTTGCCTTCTTTATCCCTATCTTTGAAAATATTATTACCACTTAGAAATTTTTATGGCCGTATTTATAGCCACCTCAGTAATAAAGATTTGTTCCTTGACATCTGGACTAAACGTGATTAACATATTTCAGTTATACGTTTATTTATCAAAGAATAAACTGGTAATATAAATAGATGATTAAATTTTAAGCGGTTAACTGATATATTTTAATATTAATCGAATTAACGTTTATAATAATAATAATGAAATGTTGTTGTAACTGTGGATTAATTTCTTTTTTTTTTTTTTCAAAAATACTACTCGTTATTAACGGTACGTCACTCGAGTTCCGTCTGCTACCTGAACTTTATTCGCGGCAATATTACCCACAAATACTACCAGTCACGTTTATTTTATTTCTCGACTTTTCGCCTCAGTGCTCCGGAACGACATCGATGCGCTACAGCTGAGCGAAACAGCTCCAATCGTTTTCACGAAACACGATGGTACCCAAAGTTCTTCGATTTAATGTGCCTTGACTTCGTTACGTATTACTATTGTTGTACGCCATGGCCGTTGCGCTCTTCGTTGGAGGCTGTAACAGTTGTTAACTTCGTGAAAGCGCGGCTTTTATTGTCGTTTGAAAACAGGCTTTGTTTCGAACTTACATTTTCTCTTGAGTGCATCAAGCATCCTTGAATAGCTAGCACTTGTTCTCTCGTCCCATCGTGAAAGTATCTTAGTAATATTTACGATTACGATCGCACGCGCGGCAAGATTATATTCCAAACTTGATCCTGCAGACAGTTTTCAGTAGTTTATTGTTATATGTTTTGTAACAAAATGCGATCATTGTCTGCAAACATTTAAGAAATTTCTACAAATCAGCTAAATCAACGGCTACATTCAACAGAAAAAGCAGTTTTCCAACTGTCGTAAGATTCTTTAATATGATTAATTCTTGCCTTTAATTTCTTGCTCGATCTAAATGCATAAATAGTCATATTAAAGAATCTTACAACAGTCGCAAAACTGTTTTTTCTCTTGAACACAGCCAGTGGCAGACTAATTAGTTAAATCGATCCTACTTATCAAGAATTAGATATTTTAGTATTGAAACAAAGAGATAGTTCTTAAAAAGTCGACTGCGCTCATGTCGTTGAGTTGGGATATCCGCAATGTTATGACAAGTGATTCAGGAAAGAGAGGACGAAAATTGTTGATGGGGACAACGGCAGACAAGCGCGGAAGACGAGGAGCCAACGAGACAGTGCAGCGGCGGGCTGGTAGCTTTGTCTTCGATGAACGGTAACTGGGGAAACGGTAACGTCCGACGGACAACAATGGGTTATTGTGTAAAGGTAGGGACGTGCTAGCACAGCGTCTCCGCTGATATACAACCCCGCCGGCGTGCAACTCCGGCTACGACACCGGGGAGCGTCCCGAAGGGCATCTAGGTTCGCCAACAGCCAGGACGAAACTAGGCAGCATCTCGATGCAAGACAGAGAGAGAGCCCTAATTACCATGCTACATGGTTAATCTTCGAGATCCAGAATGGCGACGAGACCGGGAACAATGTTCGCCTCCCCCCTGTCCACCCTCTAGTCCCGTTCATTCCGCTATCTCGCGATAGCTGTAACGTAAATGCTCCTTTACAACGGCGAAGGACTGCGACGACCTCGATTAGAAATCCTATAGCGTTTCGCCGGGGACAACTTGATATTTCTGCGAATATTGGTCCGACGAGTAGCGCTACTGTGTATTTAAGAGATCTCAGGTCTTTTCTTATAAAAAACGTTAATTTTATATATACTGTGTATAATAATAATTTGTATGTATTATGTGTAAATATACATATATGTACATACATGTATCGCCGGCAATTTGATGAGAGTTTTAGGGGGAATTTTACGTATGTATTTTATCTCTTCTCTTTATTTATGTTACTCTCTCTGCGGTCGGGACCAAAAGGACTGCCGCACTCAGCGAGTAATTATTCAAACAAGTAGTATTACCGTCCGTCTCTCGGTTACTTCCCCCTCTTTTACGTAAGGGCGAAATTGGTGGAGCGAAATATTTGGCTTGCCGGAAGACGTGGGATACGGACCTGCGGAAATGTCTGCACTATATATCGAGCCAAACAGCGGCATACGCGTGATATAAAGTTAGGGGAAAATGACGAGGAAGGGAAGAGGAAGTAAGTTACAGTTATACCGGCTAACCTTGCGAATGAAGAGTTATGCCGAGCTCTCCCTGACTTACTGGCTGGCTCAGCAGGGATTAAAACGCCTCTAACACGAGGACCATCTTTATTCACCCTCCTGTGGGCTACCAACCCTATTGCAAAGCTGGTGGCGTTGGCTGGCATGATAATGCACATCGTCTAATTTCGCTAAGTCTCGCTAGAGCGAGCATACTCGATGATTCCTTTGCAATGTCTTCATAATTCACGATTTGGTCTCAAAAAACGTGCGTGTTAAATAAATATACATTTGATATAAAAAAGATAAATCAGTCACAAATGTGAATTAAGAATCTCGATATTTCTTAATATGTTAGATTTATTTCGTTTATTTAGATAATTTTATAGCGGTTTGTTTCTTATGACAAATAATTCTAAAAGAAAATAATACTTTCAGAATTTGGTATAAATAGTAACTGTAATATAAGTTGTATCTATTTTATAAAATGAAAAATTTGAGAGCCTTACAAATATACATTGGATCTTCTAATCCTTTACGCTTGTGTTAGGATTAGCCGATGTAATTAGAGTAATCGCTGGTCCTGATGATAATAAGAGGCATGCCGAGACAATCTTGCGGCTTGCACGCTCAGATTAACTCGACGCGTAGTGTGTCGGACTAAATTTTGAGGAAGCGACTTAGGACACAACGCTAGCACTTACAATTAGTGGAGCAATATGTGTAATTGGACGGATTTTAGAAGCGAAGAACTGATTAGCTGCTACCCGTGAACTTAGAATTTATTACAATGACCGTACTTCCCCTTAAGAATGTTATTTATATGCGTATCTACCATTGCTGCGGTTATAACAAATTAACCCTCCAGAGCTAATGCCAAACTATGTAACACAGTTATTGATACTGTGAGATCTAGACATTTAATATGCAATATATTGATTAAAAAGCACTCATTAATTTTAAGGAATCAAAATGACATAATTCGTATAAAAAAAAAGAATGAATACTAAGTGTATTTAAAAAAAAATAATCCAAATTGCGGATGTAACGTAAAAAAAATTATTTAATTTTTTTTTTGTAAAATGGCAATTGTTACAAAAATTAAAAGATAATAATAAATTCAAATATAATAATGTATTTTTTATCTTAATATTATTATAGAGAAAGCTAAATTATTTTTACTCGATTATCAGAATTGAAAATTATTCTTTTATATCCGAATTATTTTTATTCTATCAGAATTTGTTATCCAAACATTCACTGCATAGTGAGTTCAATAAGCCCACGTTCAGCGGAGAATCAATTATTTTATTTTTTTACAAAAATAATTTTTAAATATTTGTATGATCGTAATATATATATACATTTATAAAAAAATTTTGAAGTATCGTTATGTATAATATTTGCTATATGTGCTATATAATTTACAAAAATATACATATATATATACTTATATAAATATTTTTCTTAATCTCAGATTTTATACTAGAATGATCGAAAGAATGTGTAGATTTAAGTTGTGTTTGGAAAACTGCAATAAAGCGATGCAAAATAATTACAGAGGCCAGCGCTTACGCGGATGACGTACGCCTGAATACGTAACAAAGATGATGAATGCTTTCTGGTTTCCATTTCCTCGATTCCCGCCTCGCTGATACGCCGGTGCCGGCGCGCATTACCATAAAGCATTAATATGCCAGACTCCACGGAGGTTGTCTGCGAAAGTGGCGTCGGTATCTCCGTGGAACAGTGGAAGAACTTGAGACAGAAAGAGAGCCGTGGCTGCGCTAGATATGCGGGTGGAAAGAGGATCCTTAAAAGACACATTCATCGGCAGTTTTTCACGCGCTGTACCTATCTGGCAGCGTATCTTACCGAGCCTGCGAGATATAAATGCATGCCGATGTCGCGTCTTCCGCGAGATGGAATGAATTTGTCAGCCGATTGAAGATATCGCTCGAGGAGTCGGTTTCGTTCCGTCTTTTGCGTCCAAGACCTTCTCGTCCTGAATTGAATCTTTTGATCCCCCTCCATCGGATCTATGAATGGAAAAGAGAAGATCGATTTATGTGATAATATGCATCCCGTAGAAGGATCAAAGATGGAGCAGAAAGTTTGAAACGACGAAGAAACATACGGAAGACAATGACGAAAGGATTCGGAAATATAAAGAACACAGAGCAAGGAAGACTAGCGACAGAAAGAACAAGAAAAAGAAAGTAAAGTGTGCGAGAGATAATACTCGATGGTGAAAACAGGATGAAGGAAAGATGAAAGTGTGAGAATCGAAGAAACGAGAGGACAAACACAAGTGGAGCAGATATATAGTAGAAAGAAGTCGAGAAAGCCTAATTTCACAGTTTTTGTGTAAAAGTGCAAAGACTGGCTCGATCTGACTTCGCATTGGCACGAGTGAACTTGTCGATCGAAGAATGACTTGTTCCTCCCTTACTTACCGGAATGAAATTCTTTTCTTTCGTTATCACAGCTCCACTTGTGATCTGCGGAACACTGCCGCTGGCTTGTACGTCTAGCGTTACGAGGTGCTCGCGAGTCGGCAGCGGGAATGAAAAGTAATTGCTCGAAATGGGGTAACCGTTCGTTGAAGCGTTACGAGACCTCGCTCCAGATTTCCGAGCTTGGCCAAATTAAATCGATCGCACTAACGAAACTCTCGGTCGATTTCCACATTAAGAAAATAGAGCGGCATGATTGTTCGTTATTGACCCGTACAAAAATCTAAATGAACGGAAAAATGGCATAATGCGAATTGGTTGATTGCCAGATGTTCTCAAAATTAAGCAGAGCAAAAGTAAATATATAAATAAAAAATTTTTATTTATATATAATATGTGCTTATTTAACTACACTAACACACATGGATTGATATTTTATAGATTATACTGATTATAGACATATTAAATTATAGAAATATTTTTCTCAATCGAATTAAATTTGGAATTTAATATAAGTAAAATGACTATGTGAGCTTTCATGAACGTTTTAGTGTGTAAATTTTATCTTCCTAACGCGATAGATACTATCTGCAAGTAACTGGGATTCACCAAATGAAGTTAAAGTAAACGCAAACATTTCGACTCTGGATTTGAGTCCTCTTCAGTGCGAAAGTCAAGTACAAACTATTTGTATTTGCTCAAGCAATTTGTACTTGACTTCCGCACTGAGAAGACTCAAATCCAGAGTCGAAATGTTTGAGTTTACTTTAATTTCATTTGGTGAGTACATCCTAGTTTGCAAATTGTATCAAGGCGTTAGTAATACATAATTTACTGATCGATATCCACGGAAACTCACATTATAGGTATTTTGTTTGTAAAATTTATTTTGTTTGTATTAGATTTATTATTGGAGACTCCCTCTCCACATATATTACAATTTTATTTTATTTCCATGAAATTCGGGATAATAAGTTTGGAATTTTTTATCTATTTTTTCTTTTTTATTTAAGGAGATCCTTCAGCTTAAAAAAGTGGTGAGGAGTCGCGTGATTTTTCTCATTTTAACACGAGAGTACAAAAGATGCAAAATACCATTGCTATATCTTCTAAAAAATAAATAATGAATAACATTTAAGCAATAAGACTATAATTTGTTATTAAAACATATTTTTCATAATAAAAATGAATTTGTGTGGAAAATATTGAAGAAAAATTGTTTACAGTAATTATTTAAATTTAATTTAGATATTGATAATTCTGATGGAAACGATATTTCACTAGTATGACGTCATATTTAAAGACAATTGAATAATTTATGAATATTTCATACTTTTATATGAAAATGATATGGCGAAATTTAATTTTTTTTATAAAATGGCTTTAAAAACTCCATTTTTTTATATTTTTATAATTCTTCAAAATTATTATATTTTGTTTAGAATTAAAAATTACTTTAAATCCTTCTTTTCATAAAAATTTAAACTATTTTAGAAAATTATTTAAAGAAAACTGTACGATCAAAAATTCAGGAATACCTATATATTAATTACAAAAACTTATTCTTAATATTTGATCAAATCCTTATATTACGTCAAAGGACTAGAGAACCCCTTTCAATTAAAAATTATTGATGCTTTTGTATTGTTATCAGAAAATATATCTGCAAATTGATCAATAATTTAAATGAAGCAAATGGAGAGAAAAGGATATCTAGTATAATTCGGATGATATATTAGGTTTTAGTGGTACATCGATTTATCGGCCATAATCCTTTCACGGTCGCGGATTGTCGACTTAGGATCGTTCGGAGTTGTAATATCTCGGCGGTCCGACCGCCGTAACAAACCTTCCCAAAGAAATCCTCTGACGCCAAGATTCTGTGGCGGATACGTGAGATCCAATAATATCAGCGCGATCTCTTAGTATTAGTACGGCAATGCTGATCCAAGTATCCTGGCTACGGCCCAATCGACTATTGCCAGCAGAACAGAATTATTTCCTATCTTTCGTTCCGCGCTCTCGTCTCGCGACGAGAGAGAAAATGGTTTGAATTATGAACGCGAGTTTCGTTCTTGCGAGACAGATCGACTGCGTGACGCTAGGAGATATCTCGGATTAATATATATTGAATTTATCGAACAACTTGAATTTAATGGATAGTAAGTAGATCTTGCGATGGTTTCTACGGCTTGGACTCTAGATACGATAAAATTTGGACGGTACGTGCGTTAAAGCATCGACATTAGGATCTGGCGTAAGTCCAGGCGGTATTATATCGAAAAAGAAGTGAGAGCACGAATAGAAATAGAATTTTATCATTTGTTCGTGGCTTTTTTGAAAGGGTTGAATACAATCTAAATTGTTAGGTTTATATGATGTAAATTATCATCCTCATTGTTGTATTTATTTTTCGTGGTCATTGACATTAAGCTCAACTTTAAAAATTTTCATAGATAAATCAATGATCCCCGATAGCAGTGTATTGTATGCGACTACAAGTTATTTGATAAAATATTAACAATACGCAACAACACAAAGGGAATCTGGCGTGGATCCAAATGGTGATTTCGGAGAATGTATACGGAATTGTTTTCTCTCGGCTGTATGTCGTTCATCTCGCGCTACGGGGAGCGATGTCGCGATGGGTGGCCATGCGTGACGCGGCGAGAGAATGTCAAGCCAGGTGCATAAATCGTTCCGATACATTTGATTTCTCCTTCCTCCGTTCGCGTTGCAATGGAGCGCGCGTGATAACCGATCCGCCGTGGCTCCGGCTTTAAGCAAGTTGCTATGGGACTGAATATCACTGGTAGAAGATGCCGAATGTCATCGAAACGGAAAAGGGTGCTGCGCGCTGGAGCCAGTCGAGGTGTGACTCCGAAGAAGCCGCGAAATGGCGCATAAATTCTGCAGTCTGTTTCCGGATCCCGTCGTTCACTGGAAACGTTTTTCTTACCTACCAATAATAATGCATGAAAACATCATTGACGATATATGAGGAATATAATCTCGTTATAATCGAATTGTTAAAAATTTTTGCGAACACATTATAGTTTAAATTAATAAATCGAATAAGAGAAAGAGTCCTATTTTCAATCAAAGCGATCAAATTTTTAACAGTTGATAATATTCGTATAAAAATTTGCAAATATACTCTTCATTTTTATAAATTGCGCACCGATTCGGTTTAAATTTAATCAAACCGAAACTGGAAATAACATCGCATTGATCGTCAATTTAATAACGATACTAATAAGCATTTTAAGAAACACAACTTATTACGAAAAATATCACTTTAACCGCGATTTGAACTTGGCTCTTGCTTATTCTGTATACGGGCGTTTCATCAATTCATAATTATTTATCACATTAAACTGTAACTAATGAGAGAATCATGTTTCAAGAAGACATAATAAACAATTATAAATGAAATTTAGACCAATAAGAATAAATCAAATATAAGAGAGTAATTTATCTTTATTTAGCCGGTCCCAAATGACTTCCGACTGACATATTGATGTTGATCTTGATCTTTAAGGAAGTCAAGGTCATTGATCTGTCGCGGCATTTGCTATGTACCTATTAAAAAATTGTTAACAAAATAAATTTATTAAACGAGGCGAAAATAGTACAGTTTATAACTGTACTATTTCATGGGTTTTTCAACTTTCCACGCGAAGCGAAATCCAAATGTCTGTTTATAAAACAAGATTAGTAAATAAGGCAATAGGAGTCTACCTCTGTATTAAAATTTCGAGTTTATTACAGTAAAAATATCATCTAACTACGTTTCGACTCCGTTTTTGAGTCATCTTCAGCAACACTTGTCTGTTTATAAGTTTATTTTGTTAATAAATAGTGAGATTATATTAAGAGGTCATGGACGCGAGTGCCGTGTGAAGTCAATGATCTTGACCTTCTTGAAGCTCATGGTCAACATGAATATCAGTTGGAAGTTATTTGAAACTGACTGTATAAAGGTAAATGCGTATTTACCAATTGATATATTGTGATTCAAGAGATCGAGTTATATCCACTTTTATATGAGTACAATAAAGCAGTAACTTTGTTCATCTAAAATATCTTCGTTATTTTTAGAGATACGAAAGTTCATTTACGAAAATTGTATAGCATCTAATTGTATAGCCACAATATTATATATATATATATATTTTTTGAATATGTTACAAAATTCAACACAAAAATTTAACAAGGACTTGTTAAATAGACTGTTTCTCAATACGAAATGTTTTTTACTGTATACTTTACTCTGGTATATACCATATTTGATATGAGTGCGCGCGCGCGCGCGCGCGCGTGTGTGTGTGTGTGTGTGTGCTACTAATAATTTTTCTGTAAGTGCAGCCGTTTTGGGGATTTTGAAATCATCTTCTCTTTTTAAATGGAGTTAAATGATTTTTTTTACGTAATATGATTCTTCTAGTTATTCTACTATAAAAGTATTAAGGTAAAAATATCAAAAAATTATTAGATACGTTTATTAGCTAATTGTGTTAAATTATGTTAAATTTATCAAATTTCACATATCTTAAACGGTCTACTCAAATTTATGTATTAATTTAACATAAGATGAACATGTTAGAAGATAGTACAAATATTTTTTAAGAAGATAAACATAAAAAAGATAATACTGACACAGGTTGTAAACAAATTATGGAAACATACTTATTCAGTAAAATTAACATTTATGATATGTTGAATTAACACATATTTTATTCACTTATCTTACTACTTACGTTTTAAAACACATTATTTTTATGTTATTTGTTTTCTTATGAATTGTGTTGTTTTGACACTAAGAAGTGTTGAACATTAATTTAACACAAATACAATTACGTTACGTTAAATTAACATTTGAATATGTTACAAAATTCAACACAAAAATTTAACAAGAACTTGTTAAATAGACTGTTTTTAAACAAATACGAAATGTTTTTTACTGTGTACTTTACTCTGGTATATGTATATTTGATACGAAGTATTAAATATCTTATAAACTATTAATTTTTCGATATTTGTACCTAATAGTAATTTGATATGCAGATTAATTGAGGAATTATATTACGTAAAAAAAATCATGCAATTCCATTTTTAAAAAACGGAGGTTTTTGAACGGAGGACTTTGAAATCTTCAAAACGTCCCCACCTACAGAAAAATTACTATTAGCATATTATGTTTTTCTTGATACTTTTGTAAACAAATTATTTTTATTTCTATAATTAGCGGAGATAATCTAGATGGACAGACTTACTGCTCTATTCTGTATAGACTGATGAGTTCCAAGTAATAAAAAAAAATGAACCTTGTTTTAGCCTATGCGCATACATACTATATTTTATTTGTGAGTTACTTGATCTGAATATATTACGTCAATTGTTTATTATGTGAAAGTAGTGATTGTGTGATTTACACTTATATACTGTGTGGAAGTATGTGAACTTGAACGCAGCACTGTTCCTTTAAATATGGCGGCAAAGTCGGTAATTTAGATATAAAGTCTAGATATAGAAATCTGTGATTATATCGTATGAAAATATAGTGCTCTGGCGATAGTTAAAAAGCATTCTCTCTAATAACACTGTTATACGTTAATTTTGTTATAAGTGTGGCTTATAAGATCTCTTTCTACATAGTCCTCAGCGTTTCAGTTATTGCATGCCGCGTATCTCGTCATCGTGGAAATGGGTCATAAAAATAAGAGATAAATGCTCTTAATGGAAGATAAAAGCGATAGCGTTTACTACAATCTTTTACAAATCAAACATGGAGCACAGGTGTTAAGAGCGCTCTAAGTGCATTTGTATATTTTTTCAAAATATTTTCATCCATGAATGAAAATGACGACATTTACTGCGCTTTACTCATAAATGTATTTTCCCGTCATTGAAAGGGTAAAATGTCATTTGTAAATCCCGACGTTGCAGCGTAGGCACCGATTTGATATGCAATGCGAATTGTTGCGATTCCGTCGTGCGAAAATACTAATTCGAGACTTCTCCGACCGCGACTTCGCGCACCGGTTTCGGCAAAGACGCTTCCGTATTCTCGCGTGGGAAGGCCGCCTAGTTTCGAAGTGGAGCGCAGTTATTCCCGCGTTCGTGGAGGAGAGAGAGACGCGTGATGATTTAGTTGACAGTTTTATGGAATGGCGTATAGCACGACCCGGCAACGAAGATAAGTAGGGCGCGAATGAAAGGGGCCCGGCACTCTACGCTCGTGTAGACAGCAAATAAAGCCCACCACCATCTCCTGCGGAGAACGTCAGTTCTGGACTTGATGAATTTAGTTGCCAGCGACGACGACGGCGACGACGACGACGACGTGGTGTTTCCGGCCCTCTTGCTTCCGGTTTCCCATGTTCCGGTTTAACACTCTCGCGTAACACGGATAAGCGCACGTTTCCGCTAAGATCAAGCCGAAGGTTTTATACTACTTCAGGCGATGTTGCTGCGGTAGGATTCTCGCATATGTTTGTTGTTTTTCGCCTTTTTTAATTGGTTGTTTGCGGTGTATCAAATTGAATTTTATCATAAAAATAATCAATTTATTATCCTGCAAATCCAAGTGAGTAAAAAGTGACTTATGCAATATAATATGTTATTTTTACAATATTTTTATAATATATATGCAGTATAATGTGGTATTTTATACGGGAAACTAATCATACACATATATTGAAGCCGCTTTTTACACACTTGGATTTACAGTGTAATTATCTTTGAATGATATTCTATAATAATATTATTAATATAAATATAAAACTCAGGCAAATAAGAACTAGAACACAGTTATTATTTGTGTGTGATTATACAAAATTCTTTTCTTCTTTAATTTATACATGTCAAGAACAAAAAATCAACGTTTCGGTTGTTATTTGCAACCATCTTCAGGATAAAAAACTCTTAAAATCCGCAATCAATATAAAAATGTGTTAATGATATTGTTTAATAATTTTTTAGCCTACACATTAAAACTAAATTTTTTAGAGTAATAACTTACCTAACATATCTTTATACTTTCTACATTAAAAATCACAGGTATTAAATTATATTCTTATACCTTAGACAAGTTACTATGTTGATATATTTACTCGACAATTTGAATATTTCTCGTTTCAATGAAGATTGTTTGATCGCAAGGAACGAGTCTTTTGCTTTACATTTTCGCACCGATTTTTTTTTCGATAAAATTCATTCTTTTCAAAGAAATGTACTGCACGAAAGGAAAATCGATCCAAGAGAATCTTTCACCAACGCGACGCGACGGCAGGATCACTAATGAAAATAAGCAGGGTCGTCGGCTAATTGCGCAAGAAGGGGTCGACAGTACTCGTTAAGCGGTTCCACCTTAAAAATGTCCTGTTAAATGGCACATGGCCCGGTTCACCACTGCGGTGGCATCAGCGCTGGCATCATCGTTTGGAAATACGTCAGATATACGAGGGTAGACGGAATTAATTATCTAAGGCGGCAAAATAATTACCACCACTATTATATCGAAGGATTTTCTTTTCTTTGAAAGAGAGAGCTTTAAGAGCTTGATAAAATATTTGGATGGTGTGCTAGTTGCACCATCCTACTAACTCGCGATGAGCGAGCTGATCGCTCTCGTAATAGAGTAAATTTCTTAATTGAATTTGCCAGTATTTTGTGAAAAATTTTTGTCGGAATTCAGAACTGTGCTCGCACAGGAAAATCTAATTCATCTGATATTTAATTAATAAACGGAATATTATTTGATTCGGAGAATTGTAAAAAAAAAACAGTATTATTTCGTTAATCAAATATGAATTCTTTAAGATTTAATATTTAACGCTATCATAGTTTTTAATATCACTACACGCTTAAATTATTTGACTGTTAATTAGTGGTAGAAGTTTATCTTTAACAGAGACAATCTTTTATTTTGTCAAATATTTTATACTTCTACTTGTGAGTCTGCAATTTTTTGTTATCTTACAGTATCAGTTATAATTTTGGTATTAATAGGGAAAATTGAAAATACTTGATTTTTGGGAAGATTTGATCTTTGTTCATTCTTTAACAATGAAAAGATTTAATCTTTTTCATGTTACTAGCAGCGTTTATTCCTAATAGAATAAGGAAAGGAGTTCCTCGGAAAAGGAACCGGGCAACATAAAATTCGGGTATCTGTTCGCAGATTTGTTTAGTTCCGAAGAAACAGTTTAGTTCCGGAATATTTAATTACAAATAGAATGAGAATCACTACAAACACGATTGTAAAACACTTTTAAAATTAACAAAATTACACAAATATTTGTAGCATACAACGGATACTTGATCGAAACGGGTATTAGTATCGCTCACGATTTCTCGGGTACCCGTATCGCACACGATTCTGCGGATATTCACATCGTACATAGTTCTACTGATACCCGAATTAGCGAGTACCGCGGAACCGGTCCAAATCTATATGCACAGATAACAAAGCGGGTGGACGAGTACTCGGGTATTCCGAGCTCTAATTCCTAATAATAAATAACCCCAAATGTCATTTTCGCGGTTGAGCACCGACAAAAATAAAATGTTGATGCATTTTACTTTTTCAGGTGCCCAATTATTTTTTTTGTAAGTATTAAATTGTTTTTTAAATTAAGTTTTATAATTATAGATTAAAAGTCTATAATGGACAAAAAATTGGTTGCTTTAAGAAAGAATTACAAGTTTCGTCAGCAAAAATCTATTTGTTTATAAAAATTAAAAGTTAATATTAAAATTCAGATTAAAAAGTTCTCCTTAGATATATTTCATCCATGCAAGATAGAGGACACTTGATTCACGAGTCTCTCATAACATGCCTGTCATTTCTCATCTATTTTTAGCAGAAAACATGCACATCCTTTTTTGTTTCAGAGTATACAAACTATACAAAGACAAAATGAAGTCGCTAAAAAGCGTACTCCAATAGACCCGGAAAAGTTAAAGTGGGCTGTGAAGCATATCTCAGAAGGAAATATAATACGCTCCGTAAAAAAATTTAATATTTCTGTAATTATTTTGAAAAGATATGCTCTTTTAATTTGATTAACAAAGATTTAATTTAGTGTAACTTGGCTATGAAACGTTACTTAATTAAGGTTATTCTAGTGACTGTTACCTCTAGTTTTATTACCTATATTCATAAAAAGTTTAAAAATTAAGATCTTTTATCGATTCCATTAAGATAATAGACATTTCCAAGTTGATTATGGATTCAACGTTACGTACTTAATTATTCTGTAATGATTTTGACTGATAGATATTACCAAGATAACTTGTTTATGTTTCAAATTACATTTTGTAACTTGTTCGATTTTATAAAAACTTTTAATACAAATTGATTAATTAATATCTTTAGTTGCACAAATTAAAATATAGGTATGATATGGTATCCCGAATTAAATCTTCCTAAACTTGGGATCAAGTGTCCCAGAAGAAATTTTCTTGATATATTTTAATTGTTTTACTAAAATATAAATTACTCTAAAAATTATTTAATTTTTTAAATTTAATTAATGTAATTAGTAATAGGGATACAACAGATCTATCCGGTCGATTTTTTACATCCCAGGCGGATATTTCGGATATCCGACCGGATTGTGAAAAAGTTACTTCCCGCAATTTGAACAAAAATAATTATACATATTTAAGATTTAAATTTTCAGAATGTTTTATTATATATATATTTGGCCATTCAGAAATTACATATTTCTTTATTAATGTTTAAATATTAATTAAATTATATTATTATATAATATAATTTAATTTAAAAATAAAATAAAATAATTTTTTATGCTTTTTTATTTCTTTGTATATTACATTTTAGTCACACATTATTTTTTAAGGATTTAAAGTATTTTATATTGAATTCGCGATTGGACGCACTCAGTACGCACTGGTGCCCATTAAAGCCGTACACAAAATAATGTAAAAATATGTTCATAAATAAATATAGAAATCGATTAAATTGCGAAATACTCAATACATTTTATTGTACTATTAGGTAAAATATATATTTCATAATTCGAAATATTTGCATTCCATTTTTATACTCAAATTAAATCGATGTATAACGGCTTTAATATGCACCAGTGCGCACTAGTGCTTCCAATCGAATTCGCCATTATATCTTTCATAAGAAATATGAGCATTTCTGCGTTATTAGGCAATAATCTGCTTTTATTTTTTGTATAAATATTAAATCTTTATAGTATCCGATTATTCGACAAATTATTATCTCTTGCATTCATAGTAGTTAGACTATCAAATTTACGCAAAATATCTGTACTATAACATAAGAACGATTTAATTTTTTCTTTTATTTTTGGAAATAATTCAACGAAATTAAAAGGAGCGAGAAGTGTCTCCAGATCTCCTTTATAATGTATCATTTGTTTTGAGACAACTCACTTTTTAATATTTTTTAAGATAATTAAAGACAAAACAGTGAAAATATTTATGTAATTGATAATGAATTACATATTAGATAGTAAGGTATAAATAATAAAAAATCATATTGAATAAATGATGTTTATTGAAAAGTGTACGATAAGGAAAGAAATTGCAAGATAGGAATCAAAAAAAACTCTAAAGACTCCAGGGAAGTTAATGAAGCACGACGGTGGAATGAGAAAGCTGTATACTGTGGATAATTAAACCGAAGGCGCTGTATCTGTCTATGTCTAATGGCCACTTGAGCGCAAATTGCAAGGACGTATGTCTGGCGTTCGCGCATCCCCCGAATAGTCGATTTGACAGAACAGGCTCGTAAAACGGACGATTAAGCGAAGATTAACTCCTCGAGTCACGAAACGTGTTAGTCGCGGACGGAGGAAAACCAAAAACTATATCGTTTCCTTCGTCTACCCTCGATTTTCTCCGATCCCCCTTGCCTATCGTGCTGTACAAAACATCTCTGTGGATGGTAACAGAGCACCCCGCTATTTGCTCGAAGCATACAGGGCAATGGGATCTAAAGGATTCCGTTAATGGGGTTACTCCACTGCGTCGTTATGGAGTCGTAACCGCTTCCCATCTTTAGTCCACCTTGTAGGATCACGTCTTTTCTAATCAAGGACGGCACCATTGTGTTGCTTTTACCCCCAGGTGTTTTTTCCAGTTATATTTGTGTTAACGCATTCGATAGATTAAATATTTCTCATACATATATAGAAATAACGAATTTGCCGAAGTATAAAAAAATTATTTTCAAATCTGTAAATGTGTGTCTAAAAATTTAGACATACACAGATCTGAAAATAATTTTGTTGGATTAAAATAATTATATAGGAAATTGAACCATGAATAATACTGTAAAAACTTTTTACATTTTACACTGAGAAAAATTTCTGGTTAAAAATGAACGAATCAGAATTTTCTAGTTAAATCTTTTATAATTCTATTTGAGATAACCAGATGTTCAATTATGATGACCTGATTCCTAATTGATATAATCAGAATATTACTAGTTCGTTTATTTTCAACCAGAAATTTTTCTCAGTGTAGCAATTAGCTTGTAAGCATTCTACATAATTTTTTTCAGATCTATATTTAAATTCAACAACAAAAAATCCAAAAAAACAGGGCGAATGAGAGTCAGCGTGGTAGTTAATACGCAATCTTAAATCTTTAATACAGGAAATAGAATCTTTATTCCAAAAAATAATAGTACGTCTCAGTTTACTTTGGAACCATCCTCAGCAATACAATTTCAAAATATCAATCCCTTCATGTCTAAGAAAAAATTATCAGATTAATAGATTTAATGTTGTAATCTATTCGAAACATTAAAATTATCTTATAAGTATTCAACAAGTTACAAATTACATTAACAAATTACAAGTTACAAATTACATTAACAACTGGTGACTGACTTTTTCTTGTTATTTTCGTTGTTGACCTGACATGTCTTTCTTATTATATTAAATGTATTAGTCATGTTTCGTTCGAGCATGCGTTTTTTTAACTTGATACTCTTTAGTGAATATTAATTGTAATTGGTTTGATCCAATGTCGAGACGAATTCCTTCTATGTCTTGGGGCGAATCATCAGTTGTTAAAATCAATTTGTAACTTGTTGGATAAAAATATTTATGAGATAATTTTAATGTTTCGAATAGATTACAACATCAAGTCTGTTTAATCTGGTGGTTTTTTCTTGGACATGAAGGGATTGATATTTTGAAATTGTATTGCTGAGGATGGTTCTAAAGTGAACTGAAACGTACTATTATTTTTTGGAATAAAGATTCTATTTTCTGGATAAAAAATTTAAGATTGCGTATTTGGGAGAGTCCATAAAAGAAGATTACATTGTTACTATTTATATTTAAATTGTTAGATACTTTAGCAAAACTGTTTTTTTCCGCGTATATCGCAAAATTCTACGCAAATAAATAATAATCAAACTAACAATATGACAAGGCGAAATATTTTCAGTAACAAACTTGTAAAGACATTTTGTCGAGAGATAAACAAAAGATTTAACGTTCCTTCAAGACAATTAAATTGTATTTACAATTTATGTAAATCTTAATATATTATTTAAAAAATGGGAATGATTGCTTTATTTTAAAATATTCACTGTTATGAATTTAAGATTGAATCAAAAGGTAAAAGCCTTAACATTTTGAATAATAAATAAGATAATCGTTAAATAAAAAATTCGCTCTCTCTTCATCTGAATTTATTATAATGAATGATTCACACTTTGCATTTAGAATTAATAAGAACACGCTTGAGGATAAAAAGAAAAAGATGGAAAGAGAACTAGTTTTATGGTTCTGCAATACATACGATCGTGTCCTATATAGCTATAAAACAACAATTTAGAAAAATTGGGCGATTTTCTTATTGGCAAATTTTCACGAGCGTAACGAAGGGAAAGGGCAAAGAGAGAATGAAGATGACCGTAAGTATCGAGGCAATTCGTCCCAAAATAGTTCTTTCTCGGATCTTGTCCACGTAAAAGCACCGCAGAAGTAGACACATAAATTTCTCTATCTCCGCGCTCATTACAATTTTATCTTCGCTCCGTTTGATTTATTCCGAAAGTTTAGTAACTTTACCATTGTGTTCACGGACCGAGGAAGATTGCATTGTGCGCTGGGGTACTTACGAGGGCAGCAAAAGGAGACCAAGTTTCGTGCACGATATGCTACCGAGTCGTAGGAATATTTCGTTGCGCCACGTTTAGAATGTTTTTTTTCCTCTGTCGCTTACCACTGACTCTTGGCTTGGCTTTAATTAAAATCCGAGAGAAACCTCACGTACGTGAAAGCTACGAAACACAAAACGTTCCTCTTTAACGTTCAAAAGTCACTATTTATATTTTAAAAAATAGAAAAAAATATATTTAGAAAAATATTTATTTATCGTCATATATTAAGAGTTAAATCGAGGAATAACTGCCTTATACAAATGATGAACATTTGTTGCGCAAATTTTATGTTGATATAAAATAATACAAAAAATTTGAGTTAAATTAGAATAGATTATATTGTAGAACAAATGGATAATCTTTTATGCACTTATCCTAAAATAGTCAGATTTTTTACTAAATTTTTTAATTAAAATCTGACAACAGAGACATATGTATTCACGTATATTGATGATTGACAAGAAAATATAATTGACAATCTTCGGTATAAGCAGCTCAAATTATCTCTTGAGCTGCTAATTCTAATTACTTGCAATCATGTAGTTCTGGGTCGATACGACGTACCTGACGCAGTTCGCGTGGGTTACAGAGGATCACGTCGATTATGGCTCGTAAACGCGACCGTAGTTCACGGACTGCGTTTAAACCGACACGTCATCTTTAACGACCCCGGAGTCGTAAAAGCGTGTCACTGTTACTTTTCATCCGGCTCCTGGAGCTCGATGAAACAATCCCTGTAAATCAGCCCTCGCTGTCCGTCCAAACCCTTCTCTCAGCCGACCGGCCCATTCGAACAGCACAATACTTCGTGAAATATGAATGCGAGGAGGGATTACGGTGAACGTATGAGGAAAAGGGGATTCCAAACGTGAGAGGGATTCCGAGCTCGATTCTGGCGAAGGACCGCCGATAGACCATTGTACTTATTAATTATTACGTCGAACTCGTTAGTTGCGTTGTGTAACTATCTACTTATCCAAAACTAAATTTTATACATATATGAAACTAGAGATATACGAATCTCTCTCAAGGTTTTTTACTCTGAATTGAATCGAATCCAATTTTTTTCGAATACGAATCGAATCCGGATTGAATCGAACCGAACCGATTCGAATCTGAATCGAATCTGGAAGTTGATTATGTATCTTGAAATAAAGTGAAAATTACAAAAGTAAGCAAATTCACTAGAATATTTATAATTTTATTGATCAACACCTAGTGTATGTTTATATGTATAAGATTGTCAATATAAATATTTAATTTTTATATTTAAATATTTCAGACCGTTGTTTGTAGTCGATTCTTATATTTAAGACTACCTTAAGTTCAGTCTTAAGATATTATGAATAAGAGTACCGCATTAGCATCTTAAAATATTACTTAATGGTCTCAAAATAAGGACTATGAATATCAGTAAAAAATTAGAAATTTTTGAATAATTCGTGTTCGAATTATAGCGATTTAAATTCGAATCGAATCGAATCTTGCTTGATTGGATTCAATTTGTATTGGAATAATTCGTATATCTCTATATGAAACCTAAAAAATCTAAACCTTACACTCATATCCTTAAAAAATAAATTTTTACTATAAATATTATTATTGTACTTTTTATCGTTTCACCACATTACTATTGTATTTTATTTTTTCTGTTACAGGTAAGATATACTTAAGATGATTTATAAAACATCACTAACGTCATACATGGTAAGTTTTTTCTAACGCTCAATCAATTATTTTTGATGAATCTCTAATATCTGATTCGCGATCCCTTCGTCTACTTGCGAACCTCTCTCTATTCACATCACATACTGCTGGTTCACGTCGGTCGTTACTCTCGAGCCTTCCCTGGAATCGTATGCATGTGCACGTTTACGGACGACAAATCTAGGACACCATCTGTTGTTAGCGCGAGGTATGAGAAGTGGAGAGAAGGACGTCCGTGGCAGTGCCGCTGACATAATTATGATTAATTATAATAATACCCTACGCGCCGAATAGCAGACTGCGGCGACACGCCGCCAAGTCGTACGTGCGCTCTAATGTAGTCAGCCGATAAGACATTCTCCGCCTAGACGACAGTGTCACGGAAATCACATTAGAAGTATAACGGTGCACAATTAAAAAATGTGTTTTTACAGCTGTGATGCTACGTCCTTTTTTAATGTTTGTAGACGAGAATTATACTCTTCATTCTTCAATTAAAATGTTTATTTTAGAAAGTACATTTCAAACGGCCAATTCTACGGAAAGATTAGAGTTTTCAATTAAAAAACTGAAAAAAGATGTTGAATATATACTGCAAAAAGACAGATCGTGTTAATTTTAACGTCGTAGCGCAGTAAAAATCATTTTCATAATGTACTTTTCATTTTAATATCGACAGTGCAATATCAGTGCCGAGTGTAAATAAATGAGTGATTTTCTGTTTATATTGAAAACATACGTAATTTCTCTATTTCGTATCGTTATTGCGTAGGTATCACCAAAACTTGCGACCATTATCGTACTCTATGAATTTATTGGCACAGCCTGCCCCAAGCTCGTATACATTCCTACGCTATTTAAATCCATACATTTATAACCCATATATTCACATAGGGCTTTATTAATTGAATAATAACGACTAGATATTTTCGCGATATCGGTGGCGCGCATATTATCCGGAACCGTATTTCAATGGCGTTATCGCACGTTTGGAATTAATTTTCGCCCACGTATCTACTTTCGTTCAAGAGATGTACGAGTTGCACGTATTGATCTCTAAATCCTTCTTGAGCATGAATACAATTTACCTTTGCATGTGTTGCAACTGGTGGTACCAGCATATTTAGACCTTTGATTAGCACAGGTTTGGTCGCCAATTTGCTGTTTCGAACTTCAATACGATTATCAACTGTTAATACCAGAGCTAAGTGGCTTTGGCATCTCTACTAACGTGGAAATTCAGTTTCGTTACCTCTCTGCATGCTAAGTAATCTCTATTGATTAATTTCATTGATCGTTACTCACACATGAAGGATGATCTGACGATAGTTGATTTTAAGCAAACTTCTTCACTCACTTTTGTATTTCAATCATCTTAATACGCCAGACACTGAAATATGATCTTAATAATAGTGATATAAATTTTATTAACAATTAAACAACTTAAGGGGGTCTCCCACATTAGAGGGTTAAAATATTCGATTTTTTTTTTTATAAATCGATAGTACAACTCTTCGAGAATATGTCCCTAAAATTTTAGAGTGAAATTCGTAGTCCCTCAATATAATTTCAGCACTTGTATATACGGGTGCATGGCATGCAGGTATTATACAATAAATAATTTTAAAAAAATTGTTTTTATTATAGTTCTAAAGTACTCTTAAAGCCATTCAATTTTTATTCTGAAAATTTTTTCCTATCTTTTATAGTTTCGATGATATTCACTTAAAAAGAACCGTTTTTTTTCTAGGGGGTGTTTCACTAAACCTCGAGATAAGCACAAACAAAAAAAATATGAGTCTAATATTTTTTCATGCTCTACAACATTTCCAAAGCTCATTAAAATCTGTGAAGTTCGGTTTCCTTATTAGTTGCACGAGAGAGGCCCGAGTAGCTCGTAGAATGGCTCATATTTCTCAGAATGAATTCCATGAGGAAGCTGAAAGATTATTGTATGTCCCTGGAATAACAGATTATAACTGTAAGTACTCAAGAACTAAATCGAAAACTTTAAACGCGTTTTTCTCGAAATTTGTTTTTTGCATTTTTTCTATTTTATGTACATGATTGAGAAAAAAGTATTTATCCGATTGACTTCTTTCAGGACTTGTTAATTAGCTAATAGTCAACCATCCTCGATTAACCTAAAAAATTAAATAAAAATCAACATTAACAATTTTTTTTGCATAAATAAACGGCTGATACTTAGTGAAAATCGTAACTTTTTTTTCAAAGTCGCACAAAATTTTAATTTATATATACGTTTCTAAATTTTTGTAGATTCATTTAGGATAATATTCTATAAAAATTAAAAATATTGTTTGATTTTTTGTTTCCGACAAGAATTACAGTCGCTAGGACACAAAATCGTAAAGTAATGTCGTGACGAAGCGCCAAACTAAATGTTTATATTTTTATTATTTTTAATACTTTTTTTCGCATAAAAATTTGTACGTACTTTACAATAGTTATATTAAAACCTGTAAAAAGTTTGAAATCAATAAACGTTAATCTTTCTTTTGAAAAATCAATTACGAAAGATCACCTTGTTTTCGGTCTCCTATATAATGCAGGAGAATCCCTCAATTTTAAATTCTTATGTTAAAATCTAAAAAATGAATTCCTTTTTTCATCGAAATTCTCATAAAGCTATTAAAAATTTATTAAGTAAATATAAAGTGTGATCAAATATTTAAATTAATATTTATTATATATATGGATAAAAATGATGAAATAAAACATAAATGACATATAACACTTAAATATTTGACATATAACAATAAAATATCAATATATAACAATAGACTATAATAAAATATAAAAACAATTTATTTTTGAGAATCAACTATTTCATGTTTTTTTTTATTTTTAGAAATTTATGCTTTTTAATATCGAACGATTCATATATTTTGTTTGTTGTAATATTTACGAATACGGGAAGTAAAAATTTAGTTAAACATTCAGAGGAAGGCATTGAAATCTAGCTTAAGCACCCCAGGACTTTGCGAACAAGCGAGCTTTAAGGCGCCATGTCCTCACTAATTACAAGACAAAGGAGCAAATGCTATAGATTAGCTCATTAGTAGAACGCTTGTCTCGTAATACAATTAATTCATCCCATGGCAACGCCTCTCGCGTGTATCTCGCCGTCTCGCGTCGTAGCTCGTCTTCCAAGGCGAGTAGACGATGCGAAGAGATCAATATGAGCGGGCTCAAAGCAATTAAATCGATTGTCTATACATCGATGACACATTATATACCGATGTACATATCTGTTTCAGAATTGGGATAATCTGTCACGCAATCTCGTATTTTCATGATGATCGCACTGAATAATAACTAATTTTCTTGACTGGATAATAGCCATTCGCGCATTAGAGCTCGATGATTAATTAAACGAGCCAGCCAGTAGTGCACCGACTATTGTCGAGTTTTATTCTTCACGTTCAATAATAAGAATCCGATATTTCAGAATAACACTCGTACGTTTGCTTGGCAAGAATCGTACTCTTAAAATTCAAATGACAATGAGCGCGAGTGAATGAACGAGCAAGCGAACATCAGTTCGGCAAGCGAACGAAGCCAGCCGCAACCGTTGTTTCTGCGGATATCACGCCGCATTGTTACGCGAATAGCAGCAACGTTCCGTAATTAGTCAGCGGTTGATGTACTCGTTTGCCTTATAGTATTATTGCGCCTGTACAATATCCGCTGCTCCTTTCACTTAGTGCCGCGCATTTCTCCCGATATTGCATTACTCCGCGCTTCCGAAACGCAACTTACCTTCCTCGCAGAGCTTCTCCGCCGGATTACGAATCAACAAATTTCATCGAGCGTACCCGCAATGGCATCATAATCCACTATGTCGTGTGGAAATCGGCTGATGCCTGGCTACATCGCCTTTTGATGTTCCACGGCAAAAGCCACCTAAGTGGATCTTTGTTACATTCTGCCGCGTCACTGTCGACGTCCCCCGAGGCGCTCTGACATTTCGCCTGTGGCATCGATATTTGTATGCTTTTGAAAATACATGATAACATGACATAATCAGATAAAAAACAAATATCCTAACTTTTTTCAAGTCCAAGATGTGTGAAATTAAAAGAATTATTTTTAAATTAAATTATATTCTCTCACAAGTATTGGTGTCTGAGTAAACGAATGATCTTGAAGTAGTAATAATGAATGTTTCCAATTTCAATTATAATCCACTGATAGTGTTGGACTTAAAGTCAATTTTTTTTATTGTGAATTTAATAGATAAATTTAAATCTGTAAAAAATAAGTATTGGGACCTTGAATAAGTTCTCGCTGTTTTCCAACAGATCTCGTTAACAGAAATTCAGTGTATGTCATCTCGCCGAAGTGTAAACAACTTTTTGTTACTTTATTCAAAAAAAATCTGCAGCTGAAGCACACAGAATTCTTGTTGAGACTTACGGCGACCATGCTCTGTCGGAAACAACATGCAGAGATTGGTTTCAACGCTTCAAAAATAATGATTTTGATGTTGAAGATAAAGAACGCTCTGGCGCACCGAAAAAGTTTCAAGACGAAGAATTGGAGACATTACTACATGAAGACTCATGTCAGACGCTAGCTGAACTTGCAGAATCATTAGGAGTTGATCACACAACAGTTTCGAAACGATTTTTACGACTTTTTAAAAATAAAGCATTACTTTTCATGGAAAATCAGCGAGAACTTATTCAAGGTCCCAATAAAATACAATCCAACTTCTATGATAGTAAAAACTCATTGTTAAAGCTTTTTTTCATAAGTATATAAGAATTTTTTCAAGATTTTTATGCAATCCGAAACAATATAAAAATCTGCACTGAAATTCGAAGATGCAGGTTGCGAAGAGTGAAAATTTCACATTGTCAACGGAGAATTCAAAATCAAAGATGGACATGTAAAGAAAAATTAACAATCACGATGCGATTTAGTTATTTCGATGTTCTGCTGGATGTAATCGAAAGAAATGTAAAGTGAATCGAATCCATCGATCGAACAATCGTGCGAAGAGTTTAATTACCTGATGTTAGCGAAAATCTCAATTTAACTGTTATTTTTCCGGTTTGTCGTTTATCTTACTGCGAACGGTTCTTCCGGCGAGCCGGGCCCTTAATATTCTCGAGCGTGTAGAGGCGAAGGAACGTTTACGGCGCCATAGGTATTCCGGGATGCTTTTTTAAGTCCGAACATTAAAAACATCGTTAGCCCGTTCCATGAGGAGGGTTGGCAGGGGAGTGTAGGAGAGAGAGGGGCCGGCTGGGAATGTAATTAAGTGCGGTCCAAGATTTACTGCTGCTGCCTCGTAGACCCGTAGCCGCCGAAGAGAACGGCGTAGTCCCCAGCAGCGGCAGACTCTCCGGCAGAGTGTCCTTTTAAACGTTAGGTTATGAATTTAGCGAAGCACGCGCGATGATAGAAATTATTCGCCAAACTCGCCGTTTTCTCTCTCTCTCTCTCTCTCTCTCTCTCTCTCTCTCTCTCTCTCTCTCTCTCTCTCTCTTCTTGAGCTCCCACTCGAACTTTCATTTCCCCGGCGAAAATTTATTGGTACGTAGGCTCGTACAGCGGAGAAATGACAGAGGCATTCGTCGAGGTCTAACGATGTCTATCAAGAACTCACGTCTAGAACAACGTGTTTCATATTAACTGGAAGACTTAGATTCGTAGGATATTTTTGTTGTTAGTATATACACAAAATTTAATTTGAATTAAATATTTACTGTTTATGAAAATTATTTATCGTTAATACGTTAGTTATTTAATATCGTTAACAATAATATAATAATAATTATTATTATAAATATTATTGTTATAACAGTTATTGTGTGTGTTATAACGTTATTGATGTATAATTATAAAGAGATTATATAGTAAAACATAAAATGAGAAGAGACATGTACAATCAAAAAGTGACAGATCAATAATTTAATCTGACTAAAAACCTGAATCTGAATTTTAAAATGAATGTAAAATAAAATTGAAGCTAGAATGTAAAATAGAAGTTAAAAATGATATAAATATAAATGATATGAACTAACTAAATAACAAAAGGAATAGAAAAACTGAAAGATAGCAGATTTAAAATGAAATAGAGGAACTGAGATATATAATAGTAACGTACAGTAAAAATACTGAAAAGTAAAAGAAATAAACTGATACATAATACACTGAAAAAATGATGTTGTTTTAAAAGCATTATTTTAATTGAAAATAATCTTGTTGATGTAACAGCAGTATTAATGAGACAAATAAAATTTTATTAAAACTGGAGTATGACGTATTTGTTTCATTAATGGTGTTATTGAATTAAAAATATTATTTTCAATGAAAATAATGCTGATACAACATTATTTTTTTCCAGTGTACAGAAAGAAAAATAGATTACTCGAGAGATACTGAAAGATATACCGAACACACATACAATTAAATTAAAGTAAAAGAAGATATAAGATGAACTAATTAAGATATAAAAGAAACTCAAATACATTTTTAAGTAAAGCGAGACTGAAAAAACTGGAAACTAAAAATATAATTAGGAGTTGGAATATATTGAGAGATATAGCAGACCTAAATGTAGCAAAGGAAGAAGAAGAACAAATTAGTCTGTGATAATTTGTGCGATTTTAAAATAAATTTTTTTAGTCTATTATAGATGATACCGCCTGACATGTTGAAATAATTTTTCCATGTAAATATATAGTACATGCAGTTGTTTTTACTTGGCTCTTAGTAATAAAATTTATTATCTACTTTACTATTCCGGTCGACCAGGGGCCAACTAGTTCAATGCCTAAAGCATCTGAGACCACCCGACTAAGAGGGTTCACTGTGAAACCTCACGAACTTTCGCTCCCTAATCATTATTCATCGTCAAGGCTTAGGTCAGCAAGCCGAAATTTATCAAACTAGCTTTGACTACGATTTATCATTTGATGTAATCTTGATACGTGTGTAGTTAAGAACGTATTTATCTCGCACATTGTTATTATGGTTAAATAGACTACCCATCTTTCTGACTTAATTAACTCACAGACAAATGAAAGAACAAATCGTCATTAACATTATATTTATAACGGGCATCCAATACTAACATGTATTCGCTTCTCAACGTAAGACGAATATCTACTACAGGCGTTAAGTTTATCGCGGGGTGCTATGCTCGCAGAGAACGTCTCGAAAGTTGTAACAACCGCTGTCGCTTTTCCGGCAGCAGCGAGGAACTTAGCGGCGTCCTGAGCCGGCCATAAATCGCAAAAGAAATTCCGAAAGTGTCGCCGTTACGCGGTATTCGTCGTGCTTCCTACGTTCGCGAGAGTACCGTGAGCGTAAGCTCTCCCGTTTTTCGCATCGCCAGGGAAATCGGTCTCGCGCGGTAAATACTGGAGGATCGTCCGGGAACGATAACAGCCTAGGCGTTGCCGCGTATGTCTAACGCGTCGTCATAACCGTTATCCAGTTATTGCTCGCTGCTCTTTTCACGGTCCAGGTTTCCCGAATGATACCATGTTTTGTTCCGGTGTTACCTGTTTTCTTCTTTTTCTCACTCCTTTTGTGTTGCAAAACCGAGAAAACGGTCGTAGGTAAATTTGCATGAGACGCCGCGGAATCGCTCGGCACGGAATTAACTTTCGCTTTAAGAGCGTCATAATCGCGCGTACTTAGTGTCCCGTGGATGCGTTCTCGCGCGGCTTCTGTAATAGAGGTTTAACGGCGACAGTAATTATCGAGTAAACGAAGCTATCACGTGCGTTCCTCGAAGTGACGTATAATTAGATTTTTATCGGCGCTTCATACCGAACGGTATATTCGCGCGTGGAATGTTTAAGACCGAATTAATTTAGTTGATTCGAAGCTTGTAAAAACATGTCTGCGATGTTTCCCTTATAACGTAATAAACGCAATTTACACGATGAGAGAGAGAGAGAGAGAGAGAGAGAGAGAGAGAGAGAGAGAGGAAGAAGAAACAAGTTTCTTATAGTAGAGTTTTTTTATTTATACAATACTCTTAAACAATTATAGAATCGAAAAAATCAACGAAATTGGGAAACAAAAACTACAATTAGAAGAAGAGAGAATAAAAAAAATTCTACAACAAAAAATCCAAACAAACAGGGCGAATGAAAGTCAGCGTGGTAATTAATACTCAATCTTAAATTTTCAATCCAGAAAATAAAATCTTTATTTACGGGATTGATATTTTGAATTTGTATTGTTGAGGTTGGTTCCAAAGTGAACTGAAACGTACTATTATTTTTTGGAATAAAGATTCTATTTTCTGGATTGAAGATTTACGATTGCGTATTAATTACCACACGCTGACTCTCATTCACCTTGTTTGTTTGGATTTTTTGTTGTTGAATTTGGAAGAGTCCGTAAGAAGATTACATTACTAGGGGGAAGTCGCCTATATCGTACCCTCTAACATTTAAACAAAAGTACTGAAGATATCAGAATATTTCTGTACTTATATTAAACTTTGGTTCATTGGCAATGAAACAAAACGATACTTTTGCGAAAATAAACATTAAATTATTATTTAAATTAGATTTAAAAAAAAGTAACTTTCGATACGATTTGAAGACCGGGTCGTTAAATTGTACCACCTGGTTCCTAAATCGTACTTCTAATATAACAAACAAGCTGACATTGCTTATTGTCATTTTGACATTAAAATAACATCTTTAACGTCAAAATCACGGTAAACAACGTCAGTTTTACTGGGAAAATAAACAAAATTAATTTTAAAACTCATTTATTAATAAATTTATTTTTAATTTCAAACTGAGTATATATATTTAAGTAGGTATAATAATATCTTTTCTATTATAAAAACAGAAATTAGACTCTGTTTTTTAAACTCATTTAAGAAAACAAAGTAAAAAGCAATACTTAAATTGATTTAAGTTATCATTGCACTATATTTCAGAATATTAAAATCTCAGATATTTTGAAAAAATAAATTTTGGAAATACAATCAATTACAGATTTTTCCGTCACAATAGAAAAGATTCAATAGAAAAAGACTTAATAGAAAAATTTAATAGAAAGACTCAATAGTTGATAAGTAATCACTTTCTTAAGCGCTTATTTAAACAGTTTTGATAAATTTCAGGATTGTCATTATAGGTTTCGTGCAACCATTTGGAGCACCTGACACACTGAATCCAATCCACTGTAGATTCTTTTTTATCATAATAGTAACCTCCACATTGCTCGCGTCACTTGCGAAAATCGTACCGGTACAATATAAAGACCAGCGATAAGTACGATTTACCGAACTCCCTCTATTTTTACAAATTTGCCAATAGCAACATAACTTATAAATATTTTGCTAATTTGATGCTATACTCTCGAAAAGAGTTTAAATATCAATTATAACCCTGAAGGATACTCTATAATTCAATTACCCACCTTGTACTGATAACACCTTAGGTAAATTGTATCAAAACTTAGATCAGACACCGAACAAAATCAATTTTGAATGTCACTCGTAAACAGATGACTCGAAGACAAAACAAAAATGATAGTTCTTAACCCATACCAGTGTCACATCAATGTCATTATCTTTAAAAAAAATGTTTTGTTTAGAAAATACAATATGGAGGTACGATTTAACCGTCGGTACGACTTAGCCAACTCTCCCCTACTATTTAAAAAAAATTCTATCTTTTCAAATTAAAATTAAGCGAATAAAAATTTTATCAGCACAAACCACTTAAAGATATATCAAGTGTATAGTCTCTGCGAAAAGTGATTAGAATTGGAAATTTGCAATTTTTGTATGAAAATATTACATATATATATAAAAAAAATTGTATGTACAATAATGATTAACTATAAACTACAATAACAATTATCTAAGATATATCATTTTACGATTACATCGTGATTGGTAATTCGAAAATTAACAAAAAACAAAAACAAAAAAAGGTGATAAGAAAAATTTACTAAAATATTATATCACTAACAGTAAAAAAGACAGAATGTTCTGTCATATACTGATTGAATTATTAGATTTTTAAATTACAATTAACTCCGTGTGACAGTCAGATCAGTATCGATCTCCTCTACTTATATATAATATATTTAAAAAAATATATAATTTTACAGTTTAAATGAAAATTTTTTTTTTATCTTAATTATTATTTTTTAAAAACATCTGCGTCTTATTGAAATAATTTTTTATTTAAATTCTAAATTGTTACCAAATTTTATTACTTTCATGCGAATATAATATTAAAAAATCTATATTTTTTCATAATTTTTTAATTTTATTAAAAAATATATGTAATATATATCCTTGAAGAACTTCTGTTCGTTTATACTTAATTCTTGGCACCTTATGCATTTTATCGCGGCTTGGAAGTTACTCTTAAATTCCACGACTTCGGCCTGTACGTGTTCTTAAATTAAATGAATAACCAAGGTGAGGTCCAGAGAACAAGCGAACAGTACTCGCGATGCATCTGCGACTGCGGCAGCGGCCGATATGCAGTTTCGTGCATCCGCGCCGCCACATATCACGCAACTTCGCTCACTACTCACCTGCGAGAGCGGCTTTGGCCTCGCTGTCGCTGGAGACGTCGTAGTACCACCACCGTCGTTAGAACTTGGGTAAGAAAATATTTGGAAGAAATTCTCCCCGTAATGTACATGACAGCTACGGGTGATGTGAAAATGAAGTTGTCCTTTCAGATTGGTAATCATTAGGAAGGATTTTCTTAATCTTTCTTCGTTTATTGCTAATTTGTTATATTATTTGTCATATTATTTTTTATGTTGTGTTATTTACACACACACACACACACACACACATTTGTTATAGGATGCTCCGTTGCCGAGTAATTCAAAAAGTCCGCTTATTTTTTTATCAGACCTCGTATTAATTTTTATTAATTGTTATAACTGTTTGAGAAAAAATGGCTATGCCAGTTCAATAAATGCGAAAACTTGTAAAAATATAAATAAGTATGAACTATATACTTGATCAGTCGTATCTAACAATAAGCTCAGATCATTTTTGCAATATTTAATGATTTAGTAAATTTTATTTTATTAACTTAATTTGGTTAAACAAATGATGATTTATATTTGGTAAAAACAAGATATTATTATACGTAATGGAGATATAAACGAGCTTTCATAAAAAATTGAATGGGTTGAGATCGCTTCGATCTCGGAAAATCTAGCGCGGTTGAATACGTTATTAATGGTATCCTTAATTCGTACAAATTGGATTAATGTACAGGAGTTCGTTTCGGTTTCTATGTTAGCCTTCGCATGTAGAAAATAAAAGGAAATAAAAGAGATCTATACATTCGGGACTCGCATATATATATGTATGCGTGTCGGTCCGTATGTATACGAACGTGTACCTAGAGAGAATAAAGAGGAAGAAGAAAGAGAGAGAGAAAGAGAGAGAGAAACAGCTAAACAGAGGAGAGAGAGAGAGAGAGAGAAGGAGTAAAAGGAAAGAGAGCAAAACCATCGGAAAATGGACCAGTTGAGCAGAACGAGAAGGAACGACGTGGTTCGTTAACGCTTTCATTGGAGAGCGATTCTTCACAAAGCCAATATAACGGGGCTCCGAGTTCTCATTTACTGCCCCACGTATAGATAACGCCACGACTACGTTTATCCGCTGTAGACTCCCACAGGCCATATGATTCGCTTAAATCGTCAATGAATCGTTCATTGCTGATACATGACTGACATTTTGATAAAGCCTTTTGAGTCTTAAAATATCACGAACTCAAATGATTTCTTTCGTATTTATAATACATGATACTTATCTCGGAAAATCTAGCGCGGTTGAATACGTTATTAATGGTATCCTTAATTCGTACAAATTGGATTAATGTACAGGAGAATTCTCCGCCAGGAGTATTATCAAGTAAATAACTACTTGCTTATATTGGACGAGATAAAAGACGGCCAGTGATTATTAAATGTACGAAATCTTATATTTGCGAAATAAAATTACGTGACGACCGGCCGCTGCGCAACAATAGAAGCCCGAGAAAAATGAAATGGATGAGGAGAAAAGATAAGTGATAAAGAACTAAAATAATATCGCCATCGTCATGTTGTTATATTTTTAATGGAGAGATCATGGGATGAAATATACGCCGTCGTATTTCAGTAAGAAATTCCTACGGCAAATTACATCTACGGGCCTTTGTGCGAGCCATTAATAACGACTACGCGAAATATAGCGAGCGGTGAAACATGATTCGCATTCGGATGAACCTTCGTGTAATAACGGCACGTTAAACTGGGAACAGATAAAGCCGGCGCTAAAGTTGGCGGTGTTCTTCGTTAGAGGATTGCGGGGATGGCGGCGGGTTGTCTGGTTAAAAACTTTTTACGGCCGTTGTAGATCCACTTTCTGCGATTTTACGTGACGTTTTTGCTCGGACAACTTTCAAAGTCGGACTCTCCGCAGGATATTACCACGTATTTTCCATCACGAGCTGTTGAGGTGCGAGTATGGCACGTGATTGCGACGATCTTACTTCGATTGATCAATCAGGATACCCATTCAACCCGGGTAGCATTCTTTTTTATTTTTACAATTACCTTGATAGCTTATAGAATCTCGAATCTTTCTAATGGAGAAAATCTTTGCTTAGTTATGAACAGTTTACTATTGCATATATATTACAGTCAAAATACATGTAGGATAAAATCAGGGATTATGGCATAGGCTACTAATATGGAGTAGTGGCTTATTTTTTAAACAAAGCATTGCAATCTGGCGACAATCGCTGAAAGTTATTGCAACTGTTACCAAACATGTCATAACAAGCAATGAACTCGGTCTGACCAACCGTTTTGCTACAATTAACATTTATTCATTTTCGTTACGTCAGAAGATTCTAGGTAGCTTTTTCTAAAAAGTGTTCTCACAAACTGAAGGTAAGTTTTTTTAATGCTTATATTGCACAGACGCTTTTAATAATGTTGCATGAACAATATTATGCAGATTAATTGCTATTTCAAACTTTTTTATTGCTACGGAAAGACTTTATTTGTCATATGACGACATGCAGGTAATGTGGAATACATCGAGAGTTGAGAATATGGAATAGATTCCATGCATGTTAGCAACTTATTCGTGATCAGATTAGGTTAGGTTAGATTACATGTATTCTATATCAGCTTATTTGCGATTTATCAGCTTATTTGCGATTTTTTATTTGTCTATGCGTAATAACGTTCGTAATGATGCTATTATATTTTTTGTGTTATTGTACAATAAAAATTGACCAGATTTTTCTTGATCAGTTTATATAAATAAACAAATTTGGACTTCATTTATTGTATTATTTATTACTATGGTCAAAATTTCATCGGTGTTCCATATTACATCCCATTTTTTAGACCCCCCATTTTCTGACTTTTGACTTTTTTGTTAATATTGACGTTGGACTTAAATTTTGGCGACTTTCATTTATTGGATGTTGTAGCTAACATATTCCTCAAGAGTTCTGTGTAAATTTAAAGTCTTCATATGCATTTATATCGGAGCAATGTTAATTTAAAAAAAGCTATTCCATAATCCCTGCTTTTATCCTACATATTTACACAGTTCATTTTACTAATATGTTAAATTAAATAAAATTACTAATATATTAAACCAAAGAATTCATTATGTTTAAATGATCGGTTTGTCAATATATAATAATAATAATAATAATAATAATAATAATAATAATCGTTAATGTAAGGTTATTTCTTACTCAATTAATGCACTTATAGAACTGTAACGATACAGTTTTAGTAATATTTGATTTGCAAATATAGCTTGTGGAAGGAAGTGAGCCATAAAGCGTTTCAACGTCAACAATCCCATTATTGCGGTTCTGTTTTTATATAAAAGAGTTTTTTTTTCTACTGTCAACGTTGCGACACCATATTGTTTTATCATCTCCTGTTTTTTAGCATCTGCGGTTTGCAAAGAGTAGCGATGTTATGTTTTCACGCGACTGCGTATAGGCTTTAAACAAACGAAAAAGAAAATTGAATGTTGACTATCCAGTCGATGTATTCGATTTTTTTGTAATAAACAAATAGTCTTCTGTAGGAACATCAAAGATAAGTAAATGATATTTTTCTATCTTTATAAGTATTTTTGTACATCTCGATATATCAATAGGAAACAAATGATATTACATAAAGTAATAAAAAAAACTATATAAGATTCTTGAAATTGTAAAAAAAAGAAAAGCGGGAGTTAATGGGAACGTAGGCGCAATAATTGGAGCGCAAATTATAATAATTTAAATAGAAATTATCTTTATGTACATTACTTATTGTTGGTTGAACATTTCAATTCCATTTTGAGTCATCTTCAGCATACAATGTAAAATGATCAAATATATAATTATATAATAATGTTTAAATATATACTTATAAAGTTATAATATATCTTGGCCAAATATTTTGCTGAAGATGTTATCTTTGAAGTGAATTTTTATCAAGGAAAAGGTATACATGTTTTTTTTTTTAATTTTATGTTCAAACCTTATTAGATTGTTTCAAAATTTAAATAATAAGGAGCATACAGCCACAGCACAAGATGTTGTAGTGAAGTCATATATTTAAAAATTACAATAATAAATAATACGTATAAGACGTTTCGGTCAAGATTTGACCATCATCAGTACAGTAAAATTATATAATAAGATGTTCCGCAAAATTACAAGAATAATAACAATAATACGCAAGTCCAAATTTGATGGTAATAAATTTACAATCACTTATGAATGAATTTAAACTAGTGAGTCAAAAATGAAGATGCCACGATTACAGTCGTCGATACAACAATTTTCTATCCCGATATAAATTCCTTTTTAACTTGAAAATATGTGAGGCTTCATAAAAAAATACCTTATGCTCCTTATTATTTATATTTTGTTATTTTAAGCCACCTCTAAAGTTTTAATTTGTTTCAAAATTATTTCCCACATTTTTTCTCTAAAATAAGTGTCTGTAAATTTTAATATTTTATAAAAAAACATCTACAGTAGCCATCATAGAACATATATGAACTTTCTTTTATCGTTTGGTTATATCATTTAGTCTCTCAAGAAAAAAGTGATCGACTTCTGCGATTTCGCAGAATCTCGTAAAATGATGTTCATCGAATGCCATAATCGTATTCGATATCGCCATGCAAGATGGGCGATATGGGTTATGTGTCTCTGTATATATACCTATAGATACATGTGTGTGTGTTAAGTAACGGCGCCACATTGCGTCACTTTACGTTACGTCGGTTGTAACATTATTCATAAATGGAGGACTATGCATACTTCATAAACATAACACACACTAACCAAGGGCGTGCGACATTGCACTGCACCCTGGAAATGTCCACAATATCGGCAGTATTGTGATAACGCGCGGGAGCGAGGTATATAGAAAGCGATGCGCTTGGGAAGATCGATGATAACGCGTTGCGTGAATCCCGCCCGCCGTATTGATATGTACACAATAGCGAAATCATGGAAATCCATTTATGTTTCGCATAATTCACTTAGGACGAAGGAGATGGCTATTATCGTGTTGAGAAGCGTTAGACATATAGAGTGATGTAGCTACAGAATGAATATATATATATATATATATATATTCCCCTCTTAGTGAGCGTTTCGAAGTGATTCTGACTATCTGGATTGCTCTTGTATTTGAACAATAACCTTAATTGTTTTGAATTTAAGGTATATTCCACAATTTCACAATTCTATGAACTGATTTTAAATCATATTAACCCTTTTACGGTAAGGTGAATTTTTAAGATATCTAGAAAAATGAGGTTGGATCTCATCCGATATTGTTTTATTCGTTTGTCATCTAATCAATGTAATAAAATTAAATAATATATGTACATATATCACGAAATAAGTAAATAAATAATAATATATCATGAAACTTCTTTTTCTAAACATCATATGTGCTCTATAAAATAGACGAAGCTGTCGACCTTCCTTACCACAAGAGGATTAACTCTTAAAAGTCTTTTCGATATATGACATCCCTGGTTTTCTTTCTTCAAAGCTTTTTCCATTATTTTTAACTTTTTTTTATTAATAAAAATATTTGTATTTCCTTGGTACATGACGTATTTCTTAATGTCTGATGTTTCGATTGAAAAAGGAAATGTTTATAAAATATTTATTAAGCAATAAAAATCTTATTTAACCGTACATTGTAAATAATATGACAATAAAAATAAATATTGGAAAATATTTATTTTTATGAAAGTTATAAGTAATTGAATTGAGTGAGTACATCATACCGCAGCTGCGCATGTGTCGTTCCTGTAGAGTGGAGAGTTTAAGAGTTAAATATATATGTATATATATACGTATATACATATAAACATCAAAGAATAATACATATGAAACGGTATCGCATGGAAGCTTGATATCATAAAATTGTTACATTTCAGTGGAATGCAAATCGTCAAGGCAATTCAGGTCGAGTACTACATATGATTACTTAGGCAAAACTGCAAGCACCCAAGTAAAATGTAACTTTATTACTGCCGCCGGAAAGTAGAATGGTAGACTACACTACGTATGCTCGCGCGAGTACCTTATATTATAGACCTGCTCTTTCATTTCTTGATAGCATGTGTATACTTACAAAGTAAACTATAAACTTCTCGGAGCTTTTCCATGGTGACTCTGAACTTCATCGCTCGTGATATATTCATAACCGTCTTTTGTCATGCATCGTCCATTGTCCATCGCTCTTTGCTCTTGTCACTCCGCCCGTTCACCAACGCGGATCACTTTCGCGACAAACAAACAGCCTTCATCGGGGCTACTTTTATTAAACCTCGCGTCACGTGCCGCAACTCTAAACCTATACGAGTGCGCGACATTACCGCGAGAAAATGTCACATATAACGCCGCCAGACGTACGATGTATTTCCCATGTGGGATACGAGGAAAATATTGACTCCGGAACTTTTCTTACGCCTTGGAGAGAAAAAAAACACGGCGTCGCGTCGCGGAGAAGGCGGATATGTGTATGCGTAGCACGGAGTGGCGGTGCAACGACAAAATCAACCTTGCTTCACAACAAATATAGATATTGATGTTCCATTCGGTTACACGTGTGTCGCAAATTGCATACGACAAATTCTGACGCGACTAACTAACTAAACGGATGCTCTGTTATCAATAACGGGAAAAGTGCTATTTATCGTATTCATTACATTTCATTTATTTATGCGGCGCTTCCGACATGGGTTCGCATCAACGATAAAAAAAAAGAAGAAATATACACAATGGTGGAATGAGAGATGGCATGAGAGATTTCAGCAGATAAACGCGTCGTACGTTTTAATTGTCAATACGCTTCGTTTCATATGGATAGATTTATATTTCGCATAATAAATGTTTTCCGTGACACCACGTCGTTATTACAATTCACGCGCAGTGCATGATGCGATGCTCACTTCAACGTTATTTGATTATTCCGATATCGTGAATCATAGTCGTAGGACAGTTTCTATTTACGAGAACATTAATTCATGGGAACCTGGCTACGAGCGGCCAATTGATTACTGTTTTTCTTGATTATTACGAGCGATACATTCAGTGGGGCACACGCCGCGCGCTATCGATAGCTTGTGGAATTTAAGCGTTTCTGGCGAATTACTTTCTCGGGGTGGAATTTTTTAGTTAAAGCCTCGTGAAATTTATCTGAACTCTTCACGCTGGCCACGGTGCCGGGGGGGCGGCCCGTATGCCAGGGATGAGGCCATAATTTTGAGAAACGCCTCCCACCGGTTACCTCGACAATTCTCGGCGTAATGTCCGCGACAATTCATTCCTAAATGGCCCGAACGGCAATTCTTAGCCGGCTTCGTGCACAAATCTTACGTACACACCGAGCCCCGAGGAAATACATTTGGGTCGCGCAGGTACGTTCCCACCTACTAATGCCCGATTTTACGTTCGTATCTATCTACCACGCCCACGTGCCTCTCTCCGCAGTGCTTTCGGATAAATTCTCCGGGAATATTTTCACCGAAAACATTCTAGACTATCATCACCACCGTTGCGTAAGAAAAAGACTTGTACAAATTTCTTTCTTTTTTTTTTTTTATAAAAGAAGATGCACCTGAAAATATCACAATCAAATTACGTAAATGTAATAATACGTATCTGAAGATAAATGGCTCCGAGGACAGATGCCAGTAGCGGTGTGGATTAATCAACAGCGACTTGCGTGCGAACGAATAATCGCGTATAAATTCTAAGAGAGAGTGAATAACTGTGAAACAGGATTGATAATATCGATACAGCACAAATTTCATTCACTTTCGTCACATCCACACATACGTACATACACGTATTCACACGAGTGCCTTTTCGAATTAGAATTAACGCGGTCGTATGTTTAGGAAATCCCACGGTAGCTGACCTAGCTGCTAAGCTAACCATAAACCCCAATTACATGTATGTATAAAATGTACACGTACGTATACACTAATGCAACTACGACGCGTGCATTTGTACGAATGCACGTAGGGCAAGCAGGTGTAACTAAGAGCGCGAGGTTTTGGCTCAATGTTAAGTCTGAAACACACGGGGATACCATTCAGAGATCCTTGTTTCAGCAAATCTCTTGGATTTCGTGTAAAATCTAACGAACAGAGTGATTCGAAGGACGTTCGTCAGCGAGATATATATATGCCACGTGGGGATCTCGTTTTGATAATTAATCAGGATGTATAATATTGAAAATGGAGAGAAAGACTTATAAGGAAAGTTGTTTCTAATTAAGTTTTAATTAAGATAAGATTAACTTTACAAATATATAGGTCAAGGAATTTATAGATGAAAAGATTGACGGTACTTCCGGAACACTTTGTATACGTAGAGCCGGAGGTAATGCTAACAAAGCGCACGGCATAAATTTGCACAGTTATACAAAGAACGATTGCCAGGCGAGATGCAGAAGTTTGTTGCTTTTTGGAAAGTCCATCAAAAAGCTCTCCCTACTGCAGGCAAATTATCGACATTCAGTATTTTGAATGCCGAAAGTTTTCATTTACGATGAATAGATATTCATCTTGGGCACTCGGCCAGCGGTCCCCGCTTACTATTGTCGCCGTTTCATTTGAAACTTTTAAATTATTCCCTATTAATACTGCCGGAACTTTGCTCAGCCAAAGCTCCATTAGCCATGTTAATATTGGTCCGGAAAGACCGTCAACTTTGTACGACATTCACACACATATGAATTATTAATTCGAGTTGATATTGGACGAGAGTTGATTTAATTCCAAAATTATCTGTCTTTGAAATATGACTTTCATGGTCGTCGAATCGATATCGCAGGCATGATAATATCTTTTGCGATTGCAAGGACAGTAAACAGACACGTAAATAAATTTTGTCGTGAAATTTTTGTATCGCGTTTCCGCATAATTGTTTAAATTATACGTGATAATTGTCCAAATTTTATCTCGTTTTATATAACGGACGCTTCTTCAAATAATGAGGCAGACACGTCAGCTATTTTTGTCGCAGCATATCTTCATTTACCGACCTGGCTAATTTCTAGTTAGTTTCTTACCAGTTTTACTCAATCAAAATTTCTGAATAGTGACTGTAATTCAAAATAGTAAAAACTAAGTTTTTAGATAATGACCTAATTTTTTTAGACATTTTTCCAATTGGGTTTTTATCATAGCGTGAGAAAACGATAGCCGTTTGTATAATATTAATGGTAACAAGAACGAACGCGCGTAAATCATAAGTGATTTCCCGGGTGACATTACATCGTTCTGCATTCCGATTCTTGCAAAGAGTAGAACAAGACGAGAGACGAGATGCGGAAGAAACCAGAGAAGAATATGTTCTCTATTCGTAGATAGGCGAGGAAAAATAGTCGAAACATCAGAGAACTATGGAATAACGTTGCCTCTTGGGAAGACAGATGCGCGAGCTTCGAGAGGCTGCGTACTAAAACTTTGTTTCAAGCCCGGTAGGTTGTTTGATTCAACTACCTTCCCTGGATAATACTCCCGGACATTTCTTTACGTCGATTCTTCGAATGAATACTGCTTTAGAATTGACGTCATCAACAATATTATTAATAGAAAAGTTAAAAAAGAATTTTGATTAAGATTATCCAATATATAAATATCCAAATTTTTATCATCATTGTCTTACAAAATTAACTTGATTCATGTAAGAAAAAAAAAACGGAGCCCATTTTTCTCTAATCAGAAAATTTTCAGACTTATTTCTGTTTACTGATAATATATATTTTTAAATATATAAGTTACAAAATGTAAATGATAATTCTCATTGCGGCGAATCATTAAGATGAATGCTTAAACTTTCATGATTCCCAGACGACGCTGCTGCCTTCTTATCGGTCGAAGATCCTTTCATGCGATCGTTGATAAAATATGTAGGATCAGAAAAAGACTATGTCTCGCTCCCGAGAGCCGAAACTTTCTCCATTTTACGATATGAATTAATAAATGGCAACGGTAAGAATGTAACCCTTGAGATAAGAAGATATATATTACGTATATATTACGTATAACGAGTAACGGATAGGAATGGAGGTGGGACAGAGAATGCGAATAATGAATCTGTTTGCTTGTAGTAATTTTACAAAAGGATACCCATTAGCTTTTACAGTATATGCGAGGACTGTAATAAAACGATTAAAAAATTCCATTTGGCTAAATCTATGTAATTTAATTTTGCCGAGTTCCAGCCGTGTTTCAATGCTCGCGCATATATTTCGTGGCTTTGAGCTTTATACAATCCAAGTAAGTTAGCGATGCAGTTACAAACGGCAGCGAATTTAACCAGCTGCGCATATATTAACCGCGAATTTGTTGACCGTTCGTTAAATTGTAATGTACACCACGTGGTAATACGATCCATCGATCCCGCTCTGTTGTGTCGAGCCGTTTATCGAGTGGTTCTCGAACGACAACGCTTGGCAACGAATGGTGAATTAAATGAATTAACTTCGTATTCGCCGGATATCGACCGATCGCTCAGCCATTCCTACGCGTTGCATTTGCTCGTCAATTTAAAGTCTCTCGTTAGTTTGTCAGCTTTCAGCCAACTTGTAACTGCGCGTTGCACCGTCATCATAACCATTTACATAATAAATAGCTGCCGGTGATGCTGGCGATGACGAACACCAATCAAGGAAGTTAACCGAATAGCTACGGGTTTATCTGCTACTCATTACTGCAAGCATTAAATCGTCATTGGCTCAACTGTTACGATCATCAATTATTTATGATAATTAAACGGCTTTTAGGCGCAACAAATCAAATGTTCAGGTTTAACTTCTTTTTTTTGATAAAAATTTTTCAAAAAATATATTTCTTTTATTTTTGCAAGAAAGAACTACTTGGAGAAACGTAAATATAAAAAAGAACGCAAATATAATTTTTTTTATGCTATTATTAGAAAATTGGATTAAAGGTGGGTATTGTTGGATGCTATTTTTAGATGTCCCTGATATCACGCGCGACAGATCTGTGACGCACACGAGATCGTAACCACAAACACGTACTTCAGGATGCTATCATGGCTGGAACATTCCAAATTCATGGAATTTCTCGCTGGGCGCGTTAGCTGAAGATTGGACAGAAGCTCGATGCCATAAGTTCCGCTCTGGTTGTGCTTCTTTATGAATATTTTAAAGCGATATCCTAACCGATATTTAGGTCCTGCCATCTTCGTTATCGTTTTCGACACTTTCGAAGTATTCGTGTTTTCCGAATTCCTAAATCTACGTGAACAACTACCATTCAAAAAATTTGTATATTTTTGGAGAGCTAACGTCGCTTCTATATATTGCACTAATAGAAACAGCAATAGGGGAGACCGGGGCTAATAGACTCATTTTTCAGTTTCGAATTTTTACAGACGAAATTAAGAGACTCATCGAAAAAATGAATTCTACACCAGTTACTACCTAATAATAAGGGGAAACTCTGATAACTAATATGAAAAAAATGCATTTTTCTAATGCATTCTATCTGATTCAACTAGCCCCGGAACCGGGGTAATTGGACTAAGACTATTAAAATGAAGATTAATATATTTTAAGCTACATCTTTGGCTACATATTAATAAAACTTTTATAAAAATATATTTTAAACACAAACATTCGCTTTATAGAGCAAAACAATGCTTCTTTTTGCAAAATTTGTTCATTTCGTGCAAAAACATGTCGAATGAGTCTAGTTTTCGAGATTAGACATGAGAGAACTAAACTGATAACATTTACGACTGAGGAAAATGTCTTTAAACGAATAAAATTATAGAGTAAGTACTATAAGAGTCGTTACTAAATGATACAGTTCCATGCTGTGGTTAGTCTACTATCCCCATCCGTTCATTTTTTAAAAACATGAACAATATACGATAATAAAGACACATAAACAAAAAAAAGTTGGACTTTATTAAGTAAGAACTACACTTACTATCTAAGTAGAAATCAAATATCTCAGACAATCATATACGATTGTAACTTTAAGAATAAAAATATTTACTTAGGTGTACGATTTTTTAAAATTGTGACATAACTTTTATCATAGATATGTTCGCAACGAGATGTTACAGTAGACTGAGCGGCAGTTGCTGCTGCGTGCTCAGACACGTTTACGCGTATCTCGTGTGTTTTGTTTTTAATGTAGCCTCGATTATTCTCTCTACTTACCCCTATAGTCAACTGACCCCCTAATTATAGATGATTGTAATTTATTAATTTAAGAGAGAATTGAATAACCTACTGATCAATTATCAATAACAGATTTATATAATCGAGATGACAATCGAATGAGATCGGTGACAAAACCGAGGTGACGATATCCGTCGCATGAGTAAACGACGATCATCGTGTTTTAATTAAAGCTTTATTATCCGGTGACGAAAACTTGTTATTGGGTAATTATTCCGGCGGCAGGAAAGTCTACTTAACCACGGCACTCGTTGCGGTGCGCCAGAGTAGGTACTTAAACCCCGATGTAGTTTGAGTGGAGAGATGCCGCCATTCGTTGTCAAAGAAATCTCTCTCTCTCTCTCCTGCTCTCACAAACCTGTTGTTTCTCCCACCTTCTCGTTCCATCGCGTCCACGGTTTCATTCCAAAGCCGCTTGCCACCACGGCCGCTTAACATCCCTGAACTTTAAATTGGCAGAGCGCATTCAAGAGCGTTAATATCCTCCCGCGGGAATCGCTCTGAAACCTTACATCTTCCGATGCTCCACGAGAAATTCACAGTATTCGACAGCGGCGATACGTAGCACTATCTAGGCAAACGACCCAACTTCGCACAGGAGTTTTAATTCTCAAAGAATTTTAACATTTATAGTGGACAGAGATTTAACATTGATGCGTGAGGGATCAAGCAAGCTATGTTAATTAAAAATAACATACATTCTATCACGCGAACAATTGAATGGCATTTTTTACTTGCAGGAAAATGGCACGAATTACATTTTTGCTTAAATTGAGTTATGAATAATACCTAATATACCGCAGTTTTTCCGTTATTCCAATATTGCCAATATGTCCAAAACTTTGCTAAAATTTTTAAAGTTTCGATTGTTGCTACACAGAAATAATTCATAGAGGATTCCTTTTTTTAACGAATAAAGATTTTATATTCGTGAGCTCAAGTATAATTGAGATTAAGCAGCAGGCGTAAGCAAGAGTTTTCAATTTACGCTATAGGTAAAGTTTTCAATTAGAGTTCACAAATAGGAATTAAACTTCGGTCCACTGAAACGAGGGTTTATCCGCGTTAATTTCGAGTTACGCTAAGCTGGATACGCGACTCGCCTAAAATTCGTATGTATTTATATTAAGCCGGGTTGACAGCGCGCCAAGTTTGCCCTAGAAACCTTATACGTTTGTAACGTCGCGTCGTCGCGTTAACCCAGGCGAAGGAAGATCACCAGGTAGCGTCACCCGACCCTGATTTACTGTCTGATATTTCCGCCACGATGTTACGAAGTGGCCGTATCGGTACCTACCGCAGCGATCTTTATGAACTCGCAACATCAAACTCGATATTTATCCGCGAGTGGTATAAAATTATAAATCAACCAAAGTGGGACGCTGTGAAATTTCACCGCGGTGAATAATACGGCTACTTTAAAGTACCGCGATAGCACTAAATAACACACACGCGGTACATTTCGTGATAAAAAACATAACTGTGAGAGATATATACTTTATGACAATACATATATTATGAGTACATTATTATACGTTTTTCCTGTTTATACTATATATAGTGATATATTTTATTGTGTTGAATACAAAATATTATTTTCAACAACGTTTCTGATATTTCTCGCTTTATTCGAGAACATCTATCGATTAATTTGTTATAATCTTTGCCGTAATCCTCCTGGGCAATGAGCTAAACATTTTTATATAATTCCCTCGTAATCTCATCTTAAATTATTCAACCGTATCAACCAGCTCATAAGATTAGCGAAACGATACATCTTCTGTCGTGGCTTCTCGATAATTCCTGATTACGAACGGAGCGTGGCCGGCTGCGCGATTTAAAAGAAATTATGGCCACCTTATTTACGTTGCCCGGATATCGGCTTCGGGTTGCACTATTTCATGAGGATTTAAGGTGAGCAATTAACAGATAAAATCTCTCGCTATTTTTCTGGCTCCTGAAAGCCCCTGAAAGATAGAGTTACTTGCCGTGGCTCGCACCCTAGACAGACGCAACAATTTATACAACATTAAGCAATGCCAGAGCTTTTTTTCCCCACCTAGTCGCCATTTGCTATTCTCGTGTGTGTGTGGCTATGTGTGTGTTTTCTTCCGTTCTGCAAAGAGAGATCCGGCAAAGCGACCCCGCGTGATTTAACGAGCCCATTAATCGCGCCCTGCAAGTGTATCTCAGTAAAGTAAGGGGTAAGACGACACGATGGATTTAAATTGTCGGGATGATAGTGCGCCGGGATAACGGGAACGTCGTTGTCCCGTTAACCCTCTCGACGGCTAAAAAAGGTACATCCGGAGGCACGAAGCGATTCCCAGAAAGACCCTCGGTCGAGGATTGCAGACGGAGTAAAGATATGGTTTTCAGAGACTGAAGCATCTCATTTTTGACCCACTCGACAAGTCGAAGTGGCGGACAGGACACTATACCTTCGGTATTTTCAAGGATCGTAATGCGAAAGTATCGCACGAGCATCTTTTTCGTATCTTTGTCGTTTTACGTGTCGCCGAAAGCGACACTATACCATTTCTGGTATACATGCCGAATAGATTATCTCGTTTGTTCGATGCGACTCCAACCGCGCTGGGACCAACCTTGCAGAAACAGAACACGACATTTTCGCTTCTGCCCGTTTTGCGCATTGTTCGTACCTCTACTGTTTAATATACGCTCGATCGACACTATTCACAAATTTACGCAGTACGCGATAGACGCGTCTGAGCGTAACGAAACTCGATATCGAACGAGTGAAAGCATCAACGATCTACTAAATTGGAACGTTTCTATCCGCAACATTGATCCAGTTTCTCGCGAACTCTTCCATAATCGATATATCCTGCGGCACAGTTATCGCATGGAATTGTTCGATTTATGGTTTGCAATGCGTCGCAATACGTTAACGGTCTGTAAATGGTCAAGATATTACGGTGCGGATATAAAAATATTTCTCCCTGCCGTTCACCGAACGAGATGCATCCGAGTATTACCCGAGAGCGTAGAGAAGATCGAACGTTTTATAGAGGGGTCATCAGCCGTGAGACTTCCTGTCGTCGGGATCGGGATCCTTGAGACAAATCGTTATCATTCCGTTTCCGGAGGCTATGATTTTTCAACGATTCCGACTGGACGCCATCGATGAAACGACGACGCATAAATCGCGGTGTAGGAAATAGTTTTCACGGGCAGTCATACGATTGAAACGATATACCTACATGCTCTTTCTCAGAATGTCGTATTGGTGGCCGAACGGTTATTCGGATATTTCTTTATAGATGCAAAAAAGGAATATCTCGTTTATCTGGGACATTTCAAACAGCTATGTAGATTATGATGGGACATGTATGGACATCAGTAATAATCGTAATAGCACTGGTAAGAATATATAGCAGTAGATCTGTTCAAAGTTTTTTTAAATTAAAATTGTCAAATGACAATTTCACTAAAATGAAGTTTGCTTAATAAAATTAACTAAAATGAGAACTGGAGTGAAATGGGATTAAGTTAAATATGTGCTTTGAAATGGATAAAGTTTCGAACAAAAGAAATGATTATAAGAACGCTTGGACAAGTCGTTTAAGCTGAGACTTTTTATTTTACAGTTACTATTTATACCTATTGTATCCTCGTAACTTTCCGCAATTTATTGTAACTTACGTTATGAATGAATGTCGAGTAGCCAAGAGACGATGCTAAAGAATTTTTTTATTTAAACTCAAATTATGAATTTATAATATATACAACTTTTGTATGGCTTCGCTTTATTGTTGGCGAAGTGAAACGGCTAATCAAAGCGATTCAATAGAAAGCGATACATACATTTTATTATTATACTAAATTGAGAGGAAAAAATATTTTTATATTCGAATTTTGCTATTTAAAAATTTATACATCGCATTGTGTAACGATTCGACTAACAACAACTCCAAGAAAAACGATCTGCGGAGATGCAAATAAATTGCTCTCTCACCCACGATACTCTTATTCTGTTTCACATCCTACATAGATATTCAAGTAACGCGATCTCAATTGTTTACACGAATACGCGTATATTTATTGAGAGTATCGCAGTTCGTGACGAGATAGTTTATTTTATTAAAATTTTAATTAAATATTATGTTTTCCATCATTTTATCATTATATTTCAAAACTTTCATCGATCATTATATTTCAAAACTTTTTAATTGGATTTGTCAATCAAATATCTGAATTATTTTAAGACATTTTTTATTTGACGATATCAGTTTACGAAATGGATCAGTAATTCCAACTAAAAGGTGGTCGCCTATTTGATAGTTGATTTTGTCATCCTCATTTTGTCGAACTTGTCGTCGTCGACTATTTCCGCGCCATTTTCTCTTCATCTCCATCTCCATCAATGCTAGCTCGGCAGGGAAAGCGGGAAAAAGGGGTGACTTCTTTTAGCTTTACTTTCAGAGTTTCGTCATAGTAATTGCCGTCGGAATGACTGACTATTCGCCAGTAAAATCGTCGCCTATCATGGTGGTTAGGCATTTAGCCAACTCAGGTTCGATGAACCTGTCTGAGCCTGAACCTGTCTCACGATTACCTTTCCTATATAACTCTTGCAAAATATGTATTGCTACAAAATATGTATTGCTACATTTAATGTATCCTTACATTACTCCCATTTATTCTCTTTAAATGATCAATCTTTTGATACAATATTCTGAATTTCTGAGCATCACGTTTAAACTTCATATTCTACTAATACTGCATGTCACTTTTAATAAATTTCTAAAAATTTCTCTCGTCGCGTATCCGTATACTTCGTGCTTATTATATTTGCATTACATCATGCAAAGTCGCATTACACGCTTCGAAGGACACGATGTGGAGTGTTCTTTATGCAATCGCGATGTTATTAGGTATGTCGTCGGTTACATCGTACGTCATTGCGAATGCGGTAACGTAATATTCACGTAATTATTCCCTTAAGGATATTTTTATGTAGCCGCAGAATTTGTTATATAAAATCATGGAAAGCCTGAATTTAATCAATGTATTTACGATTTTTTATTTATACTGTTCTGATGCAGTGAAATCCTTGTATTCTCATACCACCAGATTTTTGTATTTTGAAAGAAATAAAATTAATAACGTAAACAGATAAAGAATGAATATTTATCTTTTTAATTTTAATAACTCAAATTCAATTACCGCAAAAAATGTTACAATTTATTTTTTTATTTTATTATTAATTTCTTGCAAATTTTAGAACGTAAAATTTTGAGAGGAAAAGAAATAAAAACGAATTATACTTACATAAGTTCCATTTTATAGTTATAAAACAAATCTCGGAAGCGTATAATTAAAATTCAATATTACACTATATGTAAAGATAAATATTACTTTCCTAAATTGTAAGTGAATTAAATTTGTAAGTAACATCGTTGTTCTGTTAGTAAATTTTTAATGTTCGGTATATTTATTCGGTAAAAATTGACCATTTTGTAAAAATCTTTCATCACTCATTCTGATTTTAATCAATGATTTTTTTTCTTTTTTTAATGTGTATTTTCCTTAAATTCTCTAGTAATTATAATTTTTTATATAGTTTAATATCAAAATATTTAATATAAATCAATTATCAAAATATAAAGCTATTAAAGTTAATATAAAGTTTAATTTAAAATAATATACGAAGAACATTATATATAACTAATTATACAATATATTTAAATCTTACCACGAACCAGATAAAACTGATGAAATATCCAATGAATAATAAATACAATGAATGACGTGAGACCCGAACGAGATGACGAATCTCCCGCATATCAATATTATCGTTAATTAATATCAATATATGGTTTAATAAATTTTTCTAACGATGTAAGCTTTCAATATTATATTACGTATATATTTAATATATGAATAATTTAACTAAATTAATAAATAGTTTAAATAAATAAACGTACCTAATATGATACGTTAATAATATCTCTATATTGTTTTACAAATAAATGTCTTATAAGATTTTTATAACATAACATGAATGTATTTTTACATTTGTTTCATGTTGAACATAAATTGATAATTTATTATTATCAATTTCTGTTTCGCGACGAAATATTCAGTAGATCTAATGGGATATTATTTTGCTTTAACTTATGTAAAATCGAATTACAGATCAGTATATAATTAAAGATTATGCAAAATTGGATCGAACTCTGATATGCGTTATATTTATATCAGAATAAATACAATTAATGATCGCACACGCGTGCGTGCACGCACATATTTTTTATTAAAAACTTATACAAAATGTATTATCTAATTGATTACTGGTTATTAGTTACTGATGAGATATATATTATTGATTTAATGGTTATAAGTTTAAACATATCTATTACATATTTTAATTATGTAGAATAATGCATGATAAAAGCTTGTTAATTGCGAGCAAAATGCATATAACAAGTAATTGCAATTGCTTTAACATAAAAGAAATGATTGTAGAATATTGCCTATTTAAGAAAAAATATTATTTTATATGCCTCCAAAAATCTCTAATAAAAAAATTCGCGTCTTTTGAACAATTGTTACGGAATTAGCTTTATCTATTTAAATTATACGCGCGCGCGCGCGCGCGTGTGTGTGTGTGTGTGGGCGCGTGCGTGTGTGTGTATAAAATAGAAAAAATTTTTCTTTCTATCTTTTAGATTCTTTAAAATAGTTTCAATATAGTAACATTATACGTTTTTCTTTTTCAATTTTTAAAAACTTCGAATCATAAACAATAAGGTAAGTGCTCATTAAATTATGCAAAAAAATGTGATGTTTTTTATGAGATTTCTCCATTTTTATCGGATATTAGATAAATATACTTTGACTAAGTTTAGTCAAAGTATATTTATCTGACATTTTCTAACATTTACAAATCTATTTTCACTTTTAGATTTAAGCTGAAATTTTATTCTGAAAGAAAGAGAAAAATTTATCTTCTTTTGGTTATTAAAAAACATCATTCGTATAAGTACTTTATACATCAGAAATTTATAAAAATATACGGTTATAATATATTAAATAAAATTTAATATAAAGAAATATAGAATCGAATAATTTACGATTGCGTTTTTATTCGATGAATTCTTACTCTTCTCGATACTATATTATTCTTATCTTTTATCTTACAAAGTTTGCATTATTAGAGCATCGACGAGATACAAAAACATGTCCGAGTACTTCCGCCGTTCCTATGTACACGAATGGCGATTTGCATTTACGGTAAAATCGGGAACCTCGCTGCGCTCGAACGGATGTTTAAATATTTTTATGCCGGAAAGAACTTGGAAAGCATTTCCAATTAAAAGTTTGAACCGTCTTTTCTGCATGTAGCTTCGCTGTTGGACTTCGGCTTCTCAAAGATTCACTATCGCGTTAATAATGCGATATATGAATTTCGCTCGATCTACTAACCTCTTGATATCTACATCGATAGATTTTCTAGTTTTAAACTGTATCATATTACGACTTCTAGAGAGCTCGGAAAGTTATGAAATTATAGGAAATGATACACATTTCTATATCTCAGAGCTGAACCATCTTAATTTCAGAAAATCAGAAAATAGAAAGATCAAATATTTCTAATTAATACGTTACAGTATATTACATCATTTACTTCTTTCACAGCTAATACAATTTTTTTACAATTTTAAAAAAGATATGTTATTCCTATTGTTAATTAATTTCTATTTCGAATGTGTAACTGTGGAATTGCATCTATTTGTTATTTGTTAATTCATATGTGACCCATAATTTTAAATGAAATTTTGACATTAGTTTTACATTTATATCGATAAAGTTTTCATTTCTGTGTTGCGTTTATATTCTATATATTGATATTTATGTCAACTTATTTTTCCTTCCTGTTTACAAACGTCTCTACATACAAATCAAGCTTCTAGTATTTTTATATGCGTAATAGAAGCATATATTTAAATACGATATTGTATATAAAGACATTTAAACAATTTTAAATACTATTTAACTTAGTATTTATGAAAATATATAATATAATGAGTCTTTGTTCTTAATATTATTGTGACATTTAGCACAATTATTATGTTTCAATAATTACTATAATTGGAACGTTGTGTCAATAGTTATGATATATAATTATCGATTTTCACTCATACAATGTTAATTAATTTGACTTTATTAATTACGTGTTTGTTACTGCAATCCTTAGTTAATAATGCATTTAATTAATTAAAGCTACAGATTGTAACTTTGTGTTCTAAATGGGATAGTCACACTTCTGTCGATGATACCGTAATCAATTTAAATTTTACAAAAGGTAAATTCTTATCCCTTAACGAAATTTTTATCCCTTAATAACTATAGTAGCAACTTGAAAACCAAATTTTCCACTTTTTTTTAAATACTTTAATTTCCTTCGTATAATTTAATCGCGCTATATATAGATGACTCATTCGCATTCGGTGAACTTCCATTGACACAGGATCCAGTTTACTAATTAAAACTTAGTAAAAGCGTTGGACAAAAATATATTTCCATTTCCATTCTCGAATCCCGTAAAAACAACGGTGACAAATAAATTCCCGTCGGCGCGGCGCGTTACAAAGTTTAGAAGCGCGGCCGACGTAATGACGATGCATGTGCATTATGCATTAAACAAAAGCGTCAGACACGGGGCGCGTCGACGGGAAAAGTGTTAAACATCGCCCGGAGCCAACGGGTTCAACGAGTGTCCTCGTGACAGAAGTACCTCGACGATATAATGGACGTCTCACCCGCACATGCCATAAATGGAAGCAAAAAGCGTTTTGTTTTGCATCGCTCCCCGTGGCGTCATTTCGACGGACCGACTTGTCGAAAACTGTAACCGGTGTGTACCCGATGCGACTGGTTCGATCACATAGTGGAAAACATAACGGAAGGATATCGGAACGATCGTTTCGCGAATGTTATCGCCATGAATGTCCACATGCAATGAGCGGCAGATAAAATCACGCGTGTGAAAAAATTCATCTGAAATAATTACTATTGAGCCACTATTGAGAATTAAGAGTATCTTCTGACATATACACACACATATCTATTCGAATTAATTAAATGAAGGAATAGTTTAAAGGATAAAACATTTTTAATTAAAAGATATGAAGTTATTTTAGAAGATGTCACTGCTTTTGTTAACGATTTCTTCGAAGTAACGGCACTTTTGCGAATTAGTCGTTCGACAACCCTTTGGCATCGTTACGCATCGCGCCGGCTGCAGCCCTTTTTTCAAATTACCTTTTTGATTTATGCCTGCGCGCGCGGCCGTCGTATCCCCGCGCGCCCGCTTTTCCCATTTACATGCAGATGCCACCGCACGAACGATGTAATTGGACGTAGTGCGCTTATGAAACAGGAAATGCAAACGCGCTTTGGAGAACGAGCACCCGCGTGCACTCGAGACCCCCCACGTCTCCCTCTCATGAAGAATCTCTCGTAAAGAATTTTTTTACTCGTAATTTAATCTTAATTTAATCTTAATTCTTTAGTCGTGCTTTCTTTACTATTGAATCGTTATTTGTCGAGTGAAAAATATTCTTCTAGTTTCTGTGAACTTTGAAATACTTGGAATTTTTTTTAAATCTTTTTTTTTAATCTTTATTAATCTCGTGTAATGTCGCAGATCATGAAGAAAATCACTGGAAGCTTTTCAAGAGAGTAACAATATTGCCTGATTCTGGAACTATGTTTGCACATTATAAATGAATAAAAATGTTTTTGATTAAAAGCGTTGAAAGCGAATGAATGGAGCTCAGCGAAAAGAAAATGAATATCGAAATAGAATGCGTAAATTTCTCGAGTAAATTTTTGTACGAACGAGATATGAATATGTACGTTTGAATATTGAAGAAGAAGTTCTCATATAAATTACTGCCTGCGTCATTTTCAAAATAAATAACAAGAAATAAAGCAACCCTGTAAAAAAGTCATGACGTCGAGTGATGTGAAAAAGTAAATACTCAAGAAACAAATAGTTCTTATCATCCAGTAATATCCTGGTATTGCTCGTTATATCAGACAAGCACGAGCAAATACGTTGATAAAAATAAATTTAATTGCGTTTAATTTCAGCAACATGTCACAGCGTGCAAGAGAAAAATTCTTGAACCGTATTGTTTCTGACTTCGTGTGTAAAAGATGCCTCAGAACTCATTTACTTCGTAGATACTAATAGGCACTTACAGGGGATTCACGAAATGTCATACCATTTAATTTTCATTAAAACTATATTTGAGGAGTATTTATTTTTTTTAACTGTGTGAGTAAATTCATGAATATTCTATTAGATATAGCATTACGAGTTGAAATCGGGCAGAAGTAAAGAAATATCAGTTTATGAAATGCAGGATGACGCGCAAATGTCATCCCATTTTTTGTGCTTTACATATAATACATTTATTTATAACAAAATCACATTACATTTATTTTTAACAAAATTGGTACAGAACTGATATAGAATTAATTACTAAAATTTGAAAAATAGTTTTTATTGAGTAACATTTAATATGACCGCTATTTTATTTTAAATGCTTGGAGAAATTCTCTTATATTTGACTACTTTTCGACAGAAATTTTCAAATAACGCACAACACAGTTGCATGATGTGAGCGAAAATATCTCCGAATCTCTGTGTCACATTCTTTGTTTCCGCAAAAGAACAATACAATTTTCACTTTATACTCAACGTTTTGACCATATCATCCTTTGTCCGTCATTTCATAAACTGATATTTACTTTTATCTCCATCCAATTTCGAGTCGGTATATCACATCTGAAAAAATGTGCTCGCAGTAAAAAAAAAACCGATACTCCAAGTATAGTTTTAATGAAATAACCAAATAGTATAACACATTTCGTGTGTCACCCTATAAATTACTTTAATCGTTTTTTACCATTTGATCGTCACAGATGCACGAACTTTTAAATTGCACGAAACGTGCAAAAATTCAAAGAATCTATCAATAGTTGAAACATAGTTTCGGAGAGACTATTGAACCGTTCGGGACGATGCAATTGCAAAAGTCCCTGCAGTCGAGTCATCTGCTTGAAACGTACTGAAGAATTCGCGAACTCTCCCGCGGGACACTCCGCGATTCCGCACTGTTTTCGCACTCGGGATGTGAAGCGGCCTCCTGCACCGCGCCCCACGTGCTGATTTATTATTCGTAGAAAATTTATTCGCGACCGACCAGTCGCGTACGTAGCGGGAGCGTATGTGCGTTGTACGACGCGCGTATAGGTACTTCGGGCCGATAACGATATACCATCGCTCGTGTATTCGGCCGACCGTGTAAGCGAGAGGACAAAGGGAAAATCTGCCGCGCGATAAATTTGGTAGCGGCAGCGGTAGCGTTCCAGCCGACGGACGTGGAGTGGTGCGAACTAATATAATGGTGGGCACAAGAGAGAGGGTGGGCGAGGAGGCGCGATAAATAATAATTATTGCAACCAAGCTCGCGGCTAATGCACGATACCCCTCGGCCACCACTGCCCTCCAGCGAGCATAACCTTCCCTCCCTTTCGCCTTCTCCGCACTCCTGAAAATATAGCGCGCGCGGTGAGTGATAATTGCATTTCGAGGCTGGTAACGGCGCTAGGTAGTGGTACAATTTCCGTTACATTGTACACGGTTGTACTTTAGCACCGTGAACTGCTACAGCGTGGCTCGCCTCGTACATTTCGAATTGTTATTATTTGGACACGTTTAACCGAAAGGGAGGTACTCGCGGACAGTTCCGAGTTTCGAGAAATTGGCGCGTCGACACCGTGTGGATTTTAAGTGCTTTAAACACGAGAAAATTGGATGACTTATTCGTATGATGCTGATGAAATTGGACCACTACGCTGCTGGGATTTGTTTGACATCTGCAGAAAATTGATGGATATTATCAGCATGCAGTATAACCTGGGATTATATTATATTAAGTATTTAATTTTCTCTCTCGTAATTATTTTCCTTAATCTTCGTCAAGGAATGGAAAGTTACTTTTTAAAAGTAATAAGTTACAGTTACTCGTTATCGAGTAGAAAACATAACAAGTTACCGTTATTAGTTACCGATTTTTAAAAATAACTCGTTACAGTTACTTGAGAAAGTAACTTTTCGTTACTCTTTTAAAATCGGATGCCGAGGGACTTTCTAGTCTCAAGCGCTATAAGTGGCTTGTGTCCAATCGAAACCGTGTCCAATCGTGTGCAAAGTAACGATTTTCATCATCGTTACCAAAAAAATGTAACTACGTTATCGTTACAGTTACCAAAAAAAAAAAAAGTAACGCAGTTACCAATAAAGTTACCAGAAAAGTAACTTATAATTGTACCTTCGTTACAAGTAACGAGTTACTTCCATTCCCTGATTTTAACTAAATCGATTAGTTTATATATGAATCTCGAATTCTCTTATATTTTCAGCATAGAAAAGTGCATTTCGTAATATTTTTCGAAATAGCGGGGCTTTGCCGAGTAGGTCTGCAGACGTTATTGAATTTGAAGCACCTCGTTGTCCGCTTTTCTGATAACCGCGGCTTGAGAAAGCTGCTCAGAACGAAATGCGAAGATCTGCGGCGCAGAGGTGGAATAAAGGCAAGTTTTCTTATGGAAATTCAGCGAAGTTTAGCCGCGCACGAAAATATGACAGTCGCACGATCGGAATACACGCGAGCGCACGTTTTCGCTAAATTCATACATCATAATTCTCGCTGTGTTCTTTACCATCACTATTTCACGCCATTTTATAAAACGGACATTAAAATATTATAGAAAGATAGCGGAACGAACGGAGATATAACGTCTACGCGATATATTTCGCGATATTATTCTTGAATTATATCCTTTTGAGATAGATCAGAATATCTGGACTATATTCGTCCTCAATTCTAACGTTTGCACCCATGAATTATAGCTGTACGACCTGGGCGGAATCGGGTCGCAATGGCGCGGCGGCGGTTAAAAGAATCGCCGTGTCTTCCGCTTTCATGGAAAAAAGAACGCTTGCGCGGAAATGTATATCCGATTTAACGAGCCGCGACAGCGCGAGCGGCGGAGAACGATCTTGCTCCCGGACGGTAAAGTTTCGTCCTCGAGAACAGAATAACAAGTTCATCCTCGCGGTCGACGGCGGCGAAGAATCCGGAATGCAGTCTCCTTGGCTTGGATATTACCCGCGAGGCCGTCCGTAAGCGAGCAAAGAATATCGTTTCATTTTCCTAAGGCACACCGCGGTCATAAATTCTACGTAGAGCGGTACAACAACCGTCCGAAGAAAGAGGGTGGCTTGGATACGTGCTGGCGAAAGGAAGCGGGAACAGGGACGATTGAGGAAGGGGAGGCTGCGTGCTCGAAAGATAATTAAAATGTCTTGGCGTCCTGCGCCGAGGCGCGAGTTATGGCCCGAAGTTGCCACAGTGGCATAAGCAGGGCATCCGACGGCTTTCCCGGGGAGTTACCGGTTCGCGCAATTCCTGTAACGGCGTGAGTTAACGAGCTGTGAACCCGTGAACCTTGTAGCAGCCTTTGCGGTGGAGAACGCCGCGAGAAACGCGCGTTGGATCTTCCGGATTCACCGGGATCAAAGAGGAAAAAGATATTTTCTTTCTCTTATTCTTCCCATTACAATAATGTCTGTAAAATTTTAGGATATGACTCTATCACCATTCTGAAAATATAAATATTTCTCAGCTTATTTGGTTTCTTTCTGAGAGCTATAAATTTTTTAGCTACAAAAGGCTTTCCTCTTCCATATCTGTGATTAAAAAGTAAAAGGGGTTTCGAGTTCATTGATGAGCTCTCATTCGCAACAGTCTAGCATTTGCAGCTTTTAACGTTCAGGTTTTCCATTATGTACTTCATACATTTCATACGGAAGAAGCTAATGAAAGAGAGAAAATAGGAGGATACACAATGCAAAAGCCTTCTCTTTCTTCGTGCGCGCATCTGTTTCACCGCTACGAAGCAGTGTCCTAAACCTATTCTCGGTGAAAACGATAGAATTGACGCCGGTGCGGTTTAGTCTGATTCCCTCAACAGCGAGAGTTAACGAGCTGTGAATTCGCCACCAGTACAGTAGGGAGAGAGCTGGTGCAAACGGTGGCGATCTCGCGTCTAGGACAGGCAACAGAAAACAAGTCGCAATTGCGAGTGGGAAGCACCGCAAAGCGTGTGGTTGGCAAAGGTGAATAGTTAACGGGATGTGAATTCATAATATAAGCGCTACGAGAATCGGTATATTGGTATATAAGTAAAATGCTACAATTGGCATATTACAGTTGATAGGAACGGCGAACGGTTTTAGTTAACATTTCGCAAAAAGAGGCGCTATCGCGAATTAGGGCAGCGTATCAAAATTTACTGCCAGTACTGAAAATGTAAAGTTTATGTTATGCATTATAGATTTTTAGTACTGGTAGTAATTTTGGAACATAGCCTAGGTCGAATGAGCAGGTATTGAAAATCGAAAATCCGGTTAAGAATATCCTCTTGACATAATCCTCTTGAAATAAGCAAGACGATTATTTTAACTCCTTTAGACCTGATTTTATTGAAATCATCTTAAAATTTTTTTTAAATTTAATTCATGCATATTTTGATAAGTAATTCGTACTGAATTATTACTTATTTTAATAAGTAATTCATGCTAATTTTTTTTTAATTTTAACTATTTTTCCAATATATACGTTATATTCAGCTCTCAGATGATGTCGATAGAATTAAATAATTTCAACGGATAATGCCTTCGAATTTGATGTACATTACAATGTCCACAGGATCTGAAGAAGTTAAATGGTATTGTTATTTTTTCAAATTTCACAGAACCTCACAGATAAAAATTTGAGTGATATGAATAAAAGGCAAATCGTATTATGATTTATTCTGAGATACTCGCTATCTTTATAGAACGTAACTAAGAAACGCTGCATCTGCAGTTTTCAGTTTATATATGAAACTCGAGCGTCAACGAACCGCGCACCATTTCCACAAGTTTCAACAATACGCAAGACATTAACAGAAAGTAAGATTCCTATATTATAACACTGCCAAAAGAGAAATTTGTACGCGACCGCACGTCGTTCGTGCCAGAGAATATGTACAAGTTACGAAAATGTAAGTTAGCAGAGAATTTCCGAGCTATGAATAACGCAGTGGATCTTGGAAAATAGGATGGAAAGGACACGTTCTTGTACGAATAAGATTCAGTAATTTGATCGCCTTATTTGAAAATCCTATAACGTTTTATAATTACATTGGAAGTTGTCGATAGCTCGCAGAGTAAAGATGAAGCCCCGTCTGTCAGTTCGGGTTTCTACGACAAGTTATCGGTTCATGCAGAATTTCCACAACAGTCCGAGTTAACGAGCCGTAAACTCGTGAACACACCGTAGAAGTGTTACGACGTGATGCAGAGAATCCAGTAGGAAGCAAACCTTTCTGCTAAATTGAGCGTGTATAATGATAATGGTGGGAGACAAGGAATCCATCCGCGATGACGGACCCTTTTGGCTTAGACCATTAGAACGTTAATAGAAAATTTATTAACAATGGTTTGAAATGTGACCCAAGGTACTCATGCTATCCACTATACGTCATTAGATACAATCGTTGTACGAAATTGATTCAAATACTTGAACGTGATTTAAAACGTTATAAATAAGTATGTCATTAAATTTTTGTATAAATCAATTTTGTAATTTAAATAAAATAATTAGGCTTATTTTTACAATATATGGTTATCTAAACATTAAAGACTATCAAGAGATTCATCAGTAAAATTCATTCATGAATTTCTAGGTAACCTTCAGTTTTTAAGTAACTATATATTGTGAAAATGAGTCTTAGAAGTTTTTTATATTCATACGTACTGTTTTAAAATATTTCTTTAGAAGAGTATCAGTACCAAATTGTATATAAAAATCGTATATATACGTATATTTTTATTGCAGGGACTCAATCGATGCATTTAAATGCAATGTCAACAATATACGCACTATTTTATCAGATAAATAAAACGCGAATAAATTTGCTGCATTGAATTTTCAAACCGCACCGCAAAGGTATTTTATTTAACCAGCTGTATTTTTGATGTTAGAATTAAACGCGTCGTTTACATGAAAATTGCTGATTCCATGAAATTTTCAATTACAGGCGCTCATACGTTATCGCCTCCTCTATCAAATCCTCTATACGGAAAATGCCTGATTAAAAGGCGTTACTCTAATAAATTTTTAACGGTCACGAATCGCGCACATTGGAATACCACATAAAATGCGGTACATTACTATGCAATTACTATACAAATTCGTTCCTCAGTGCGGTTGACCTCCATTATCGAACCATTCAGTCAGTTACTCTCAATATCACACGTGCACGTATTATGTAAAGATATTAAATCATGCGATGCTTCATGAGTGCAATATCATTATTATAATATTCCTTTCTCGTCACTCGCAATCACATTTAATTCTTCGTGGTCACACCTGAGAATTTTACGTTTATCACACAGAGGGCAAAATAACCTCAACATTTTAATTGATTACCGTATTTACAGCTTTTATTCTTTAAAATCGCAACAATTATTAAATATACTTTAAATATCGTAGAAATGCAGTGGCTTGATAAAGTTTTTACATCCAAGGAACAATAGGACAATCCGATCTCTAGGCGTAAAAAGGGTATTTTCAACTTCGAATAAATGACAGTTTAAGTCTTGTTTTAAAAAAAGACCTTACAGATATAAAACCTCACACCATTTTGGGATTCCCTGGACCCTAGGTGACCACGAATGGTTAAAAAAGTTACGATCATTTCCATCGAATAGGACGTCGATATTTTTCAACATACCGGTGAGTCTGTATTATAATATGTAGTGAAAAAAATACGTTCATTCATAGAACTCAATAATTTGTTATTTTCTTCGATCTTATTTGATTGCAAAGATTATTTGCAGCTTAGATAATAGCGGACGCGTCGTCCTTCAAATAAAATCCGAACATGTAATCAGATTGTTTCTTTTTTTTACGGTGTGATATTCTGTCAAGCAATTCGAAATCTTTTATTTCGAAAGGAAATATAACGATTAGCCAAAAATATAATATTGTATATTTTTATAGTTTTTGTATTTTTTGACGATATAAAATGTATTAATAAATGTCAATACAAACGTATTTTAAAAACGATATTTTAATTAAAAACTACTTTTTCATACGTATTCGTTTATATACGGTCACGAATTGAAACAATTTTTCTATCGAGATTTATGCATAAATGATAAAAATAGTAACGATAAAATTATATCTCTTAGAATTAATCTAATCTAATAAAAAATATACCATAAAACGTTTTATTTTAAAGGCATTGGTATACGCGTTGTCGATATACACGAATAGGATTTGCCTAGCAATAGCAAAGGCTTTTTTACAGAGTACCTTTCGATCCGACGGAGTTGTACATTCGTTCGATCGGTAGCTGCATCCTACGTGATTTATCGCTCGCCTTATCGCCGTTAGCGGCGGCCCTTCGATAGCGCTGATCGTTTCCTATATTTTACAGCCGTCGTGATTTATCGTTCGTTTCGCGAGTTCCCCGGCGCAATTATCAGTAACTCCTGCTGCGCAACAGAGATTAGAAGCCGCCCCCGATCGCATTACTCGACTCGCGATTTTATCGGCTTTAACTATCGACGCAACCGGCTATACGATTATAAAGTGTTTCACAGTAGCAAACTGAACTAGTGCGATTTTTTTTGCGATCATACCAGCTGATCTTTGATCTTTCTCTCGCAAGAAAATAAAGATTAGTTTCAGTGCAAATCCTAATGTTAACGATTAAATGTTTTTTGCGTACTCGCAAAGCGGTTTAGCAGAAAGATCCTTATAAAAATGAACATAATTTTGATATGAAATATGATTTTGATTCTTTTCGATTTAAATATTCTTAATAATACATGTCGCTGCGTAATTACTTTGGAAAAAGTGGGAAGGAGGGTAGAGTCACATAATTAAATTATTTTATATAAAAAACTAGTGATTATTAGAAATAAAACTGCCCGTGTAATGCTCGTTCTCTTATCGAGCGAAATGTCGCGACATGTTCGACTCTCGTGCTTTAATTAAACCTGCCAAATTTATGTTCGGTGACTAAATTTCCTGCAGAATTAATTTTGAATAAAATATATATCGCTTATATTGTACAACGCGTGCATATACATATATCTAGAGTATTATGTACCTAGCAAGCAAATCTAATCCTATCATAATGCATCTCGTACCGAAGGTATATTGTTCGAATAATCCTTTGAATGTAGAAGAAATATATTGCACTTATAAATTTATTATATATGATATTATATATAATACTAATTTTATTATAAATATAATATTGTACAATTTTCTTTCGAAAATATATTTATTGGATTAAAAATATCAAAAACATCAAAATTATGCAAACGAGTTATTTAAACGAATTTGAGCTACACAATTACATAATTAAAACGGATTAGGCTTTGAGAGAAATAATTAATTATTACATTTATTACAGAACTTTAACCGTTTAACAGAGAACAGATATGTGAAATATGGCATTTGTTGATAGGATCCAGCGTTTTAGATAATATTTTTGTTTTCGGCGTACGGAGCAAGTGGATCTCTTAAATCTTTTGCCGCTCGTCACAGTGACACTATCACGTCCATGTGTCGTGAAAGCTAAACTGTAGAAAAAAAAACCACGAATGCAAGGCAGCCCGGTTCGTATGGAAATTCTTTGACGGGAAGCGAGCCAGGAACCAAAGAGCGGGTGCAGGACGGCCGAGACATTATCTATGGAAAGAGCAAGAGAGGTCGTTATAGAATGGTGGTGCACGAGCGTTTCGATTCTACCGTCGTGTCCATGGCAAAGAGAACACCGGTGGCCCCACTGCTTGTATCCACAGGGCCGGTTTAAAGCCACTGAGATTATTGTAACTACTGTACGTAGATTTGAAAATAGTGGTCTTGCAAAAGAAAAGAAAAAGAAAAAGGGAAGAAGGAGAACATGCGACTTCTTTCGAAATCTGCATAAATAATCTCCTACAAAGCGATTGAAATCTCTTGTTCCATTCGCGAACTTTCACGTTTTAGATTATTCGCTGGCGTTACCACATATACATATACCTAAAACAGTTCAAACCGGCCCTGCTAACCCATCTCCCCTTCGTCCGCTCTCTAACGCTGGCGGGGGTTGCTTTAAAATATCTGGGTGGCGCGGTGGCGTGATGCCGTGATCAGCAGGGCGGACTACCCCCCGAACGTGCAGCGGTTCTCATTTGGCGAATCTTATCTTATCCGCAAGGTTATCACTTCATTTTATTTTACCGCTAGCGTTGACGATTATTAATTCTGCCACAGCTTATGTAATAATTGTATTCTAGCTAGCTGCTGCTTTTTGCCATATCGAATCGTTCATTCTAACTGATAACCAATCGACATCTCTGATAGCATTCGTTCTGAATATTCATTTCCATCAGCTTTAAATTATAGCTCCAATAACTCATCTACTTATTTCTATTTATCTTATTTTCTGTTCTGTTAATTTACGTTTTTGCTTTAACTTCATGTTATTTCAAAATATTAGACTTGGATTTATAAGCAATATTAATACCTTTTACGATGCAAGTTGATTACTCTCTTTTATATATACTTTCCATATATTATTCATTGCATCTCGATAAAGATATTATTATTATTATTGTTATTATTATTATTATTATTATTTATGTGATGTTTCTACTCTCTTATTGCGCTTATAATATTAACAATTTAGCTTAAAATTTGAGCTGATATACATTTATCGTGACAAGGTTGATTTTGATAAACTGCAGGTCGACTTCTAATATCAAAGATGGTGATTGCAATGTCGCGAAAAGTTAAATCTCACGCTCTGTTATTATTCATCGCGTGGGCAGTTTTGTTTATGGATCCTACGAAATAGTCATTTTTGACTAAGATGGATGTTCGGCATTAAACGCGAGATGGAACGGCAAAGCTATGCGTGGCTGACATCGCGAATTGGTTTGACCCAAAGTCCATAATAAATTATCTCGGTCTTGATAGGGCTTTCTATCTGTATCCATTTTTCAGGGGATTCTAGTTTTTTCGGTATATCGCTTCCGTTTCGCATTTACTTTTGGCCATTTGCCATCGTGCTTTGGTATTTCTCCTATCGACAAACGCGTCTTTCCGACGCGCTCAGACACGACGAAGTGCATACTTGCGACATGCAAGTTATAACGTATTCTCAAACACTCGAGACGAAGTCAGCAAGAGTTTCAGCGCGCGAGACCGCCTCTCGGCGTAGGTAACGTATTGCAGAAATATGAGGATTATACGAGATCTATCTCCGCCGTGTTTCACTTTACTACGCGTTACAGCGCCGCGTGTTAGCTGCTATAACTCCGTGGACGTTCCTCTCGTATGTTTAACTTCTTCGAGTTATTATGCGGAAGTAACGCAATCTATCTCGACCTACGTAAACGGGAATACATTACGCACAAGCACGCACCGAGTCTCTAGTGCGTGATGCAACGGCTTTTATCAGTATCTCTTGCGACGAAGGAAGTGCTTCAATTATTTTTAATAATTACTACTCTTGAAAATTTTCACGTTCCTTTAGATTAAAATTAGTACATATTAATAGTGTAACTTTTTTATATTTCACTATTTAATAATTTAAACTAAAATTATTCACGCTGTTATACAAAATAACAAGTGGGTCTCCTAACACAGATAGAACGAGTTTTATTTCTAAAAGAACTTTAATTCCATTAAAATTATTGATAATTGAAGAAGGAATGTAATCCAATCAACGCTCGATTTCTATCCATCAATGTAAGAGTATAAATCTAGAGCCAACGGACGGACCAAACGGACATTACATCGAAAGGACGTCAGCCTAACGCACCTAAGAGTATTGCGAAATCCCACGATAATCCATCACGGGAAGGAACAACCCTTCACCCGTGCTAACAGCTTTGCGATTCTCACGATGACGAAAACGAGAACGACGACGACGTCAGCGGCTCATCCTTCTCTCCTTTGCCTTCCTCTCGTTACGACGTACGTCTTTCTCCAACTATTATTCCGTTTTCAACACTTACGTATGAACGCAATACACGCACACATATGCGGACAGTTTCGCGCGATCCGCGTCGGCAGAGAATCCTGCAAGTCCGCATGCTATACCTTCCCAGGTATATAACTTCGAGAAGGAACGGTTGCCTTGGATTATTCAGCGCGGAATGGACATCTTCCCCCGGAACGTAATATTAATATGTCCTCTTCTGTGCGAGGTGGCGCGGAGACAATGGCGGAGATTGTGTTGAATACAGTAATCAGAGGGCGGATTGCGAGCCCCATGGGAGTTCGCCGCGTCTCCTCGCTCGGTTGCTTCGTTCCTTCTCCTCTCTTCGTGCCGCCGACCGTCGTCGCTGATCCCGTAGGAACGGCCTCACCGACTAGAGGGTGTTCCCTGACGACGCTCGCTTCCTTCCTTCCCGCCATTTGCTTCGGTCTACCCCGTACGTTAGACCCCGCTTAAATAGTTTCCTTAAGATCTGCTCACGCCGCGTGTGCTGCTACAGGATGCTGCAGTTAATTGGGAACAGGAAGGGTCGGCAAGTTTTATTGTATCCTGAGAGAATGCTCCCTTAAGACCTGTAAGCTTCAATTATTAAAATAATCGAATCTAAATTTTTCACGTCTTTCAAGAGTTTTTGTTACGTTATCAAAGACCCTTGAGGAATCTTTGGGAAAAAATTTTTCTTTCATATTTAATGATGGATAGACGCGCAGTTTACTCGATCTTTTCCTTATAAATATCGCTATAAATCAGACTAATATCATATTGATGATTTACGCTCTTTATTAAGTGCGCTATGATATAACACAAAGGTACTAAATCTTAGTCCCCATGACTCACTATAATTGATTACCGTGCAGATCTTGTTAGCGACAAGTCGAATCTCAGTGACCTATCGATGGCGCGACGTACTTATCTTATATCTTCGCCCGTAATTGAATCTTGCTGGCGCGCTGTACGCTCGAATATTAATTACTAAACCGCGTGACGCTGATTTACCGCGTGGTTGTTGGTCAGCGTCTCCCAATATTCCATTTACACGGAACACAATTGATCTAAGTCGCGATTCGGCAGCTAATTTTTCAAGCCTCGGTGTCGTCCGGTATGCAGCCGACGCATCTTAATTACAACGGATCGAAACAAAATAATTAACGTTCTCCATCGACGGCTAAATTAAACTGACCGAGTGCATCGGATCATTCCTATAATCTTCGAGTGCAATTAACACATTGGTCCATAGCGACAATGGGTGCTCGCGTGACACGCAGTAATGGAAGAAAACGGAGATGTTTACAATTGCAAGCAGCTCTTGGTGTTGATGGCGGTTTACGGCAGTTTACGGGCCGCGCACATACGCACGGTGACAGCACGCATTCGCGTCTATGCGGTGTGCATACGGTATCGGCGCGGCGTAGCGAATGTGGAGAACGCGGGAGTCGCGGGACGATGTCGGAACGGTAACGAGCGTGCACAGCCTTCGGGGAGCAGTTGGCGCCTCTCGAGGGTGGCAGCGCGACTTTATTGCAGCAATAAGAGTTATCACCCGGCGATAACTGCCCCCATAACTTCCCCGCGCGATGAATACATTCTCGCGTGCTCTCTACCTTTCTCTCTCTCTTTCACTTCTTTGAAAGCACCTCTGCCGTTGTTCATTGCTGCAATATCTTGCAGCATCCGCGCGCGGCACACTTTATCCGCGCCATCGTCCCCTCAAATTGCTCCTCTCGCTTCTCTTCAGTTTCTCTTCCTTTTCCTCCGTGTTCCGCCTCTTTATCCTGCTACTATTCTTTCTCGTTTTACCTTCTACCCCTCCTACGCAACCGTCCTCATTCGTCTCATGGTACTCGCGCGACACGCGTTCCGACTTACTCTTCTATGTACTCTACGGGTAACAGCTGACCGTTCTCACATCCTCGGACGAAGAATAAGCAAGCCCGAAACCTGCCGGGAAAATCAACCAGCTTGCCGGACCTTCGTTGTCTCTGACGCGGAAGATATAGAATATCTCGAACGTGTATAATGCGTAGCTTTTGGCCCTTGGATAGCCAATTTTTTTCTGCGATAATAACTCATATTATGTCTATATAAACTAAAAATATACGTCATATAAGGTGCGTTCAGGGAGACGCTATTTGCGCTATTTCTATCATTCTATTATATCTTTATTTATTAGACGTAAAACTAGAATAGAATGACACAAATAACGCTCCCCGAACGCACCTAAATAGATATAATTTCCTCGCAGAAATAATTCGAGGGAGTGTATGTATTAATACACGGAGAAAATTTTATATTTAAAATTACTATAATGTGATAATAGCTGCGGACATCATGTAAATTATAAGTTTAAATGCTATAGTTATTTTTTTTAAAAACAATAATGCAACGTAATTTTTACACTTTTTTATAGTAAAAATTTTTTATTACAAAATCACAATTTGTTGAATAAAAGTTAGTATTGTAAAGATAAGTAAAAAATATATACCTAGCAAATTTTGTTTGCGTACCATAGTAAAAATTAACAGTTTTCATGTTAGAATATGGTTTAAGCACTGGTTTAACAAAATAATTACTTTATTTATTATAATTATGTGATAAACATTAGTATTACCATAGTAAAAGTTATGTCGGAATCATGTTGTGACGGTCCATCGGAAATACTAGACGTAGTAAAGTGTAATTTAAAATTGTACTAAAACTTAATATAACATTTTCTCTGTGTGTATCTTTATACGTTTATTATATTACGTGCATCTCTTTTTACATTTGAAGAAAATCTCTTTCCAAATATCTATTTTCTTGATGGAAAACAATGTAATGCACATATGTAGCCATTTCTAGAGTTTTAGACTTATAAGATGATCCTGATAACGTACCTCCATCATCTACTCAATCCGATGATATACGTGAGGCAGAGGTGAGCTTTCTTTTATTTTACACGTGCGGGAAAGCACGAAAGTAGCGGTATCTCGAAGCTCGTAAGTTCAAGAGACGTGGATACACGCACGTGGAAAATCGTAGGTGTTATCACGTACCGACCAACCGACTGTATTAATATTAACTACGACAAGTCGGTGGCCACGCATGGAATTACGTCACGGGATATTACTTTTTCTCAAGGTAGCCGAGGCTCGCAATTAGTACCAGGAGAAACTCTATCCGATTAGAACAATCTGATGTTCTGTGAAAACACGCCGCTTTTTACACTGCACAAAAGCCATGCTTGTTGCACAGATATAATCTGCTCTTATTAACGCGTATCGTCCCGAGTGGAATGGAATGATAATTTTGCGTTCTAATTATTGTGTAATACTGAAATACAGAATTATTCGATATCGGTTTTTGTACCGCGCTGGTCAATTTATTTCGTATTCAGTATTATTTAAAGAATTTCTTCATCTATCTCGATAAAATATTTACTGCTGTTGTTTACCGTGTTAATATAGGTAACATTATAAAGCGCATATTAATGGACAGTACACTTTCCATCAACGAATTCTATCAACGGAAATACACGAATAATGAATATATGTATATGTAAATATCCCGCCTTCTATCGCATTTTTCGTAACTAAAATTCATCGGATTGGTGTAATTCGGCAAACATATGCAGAATTAATAAATTTCTCTCTTCTTTTTGTCGCGCGGGTTAATTGGCACAAGCATCCAATATCAATAAGATTAATTAAAACGTTTCCATATCTGATGAATTGAAGTTGCATTCGCGAATTTATTTACTCCATAATGTCATTTACAAATACACATTTATTGACAAATATCACAGCGTCAAAAATTCGATCAAATCGCAGATCGATCATTCGATTGCCAGAGAAAAAAAAGCTAAATGATCTCGTTATTCTACAAACGAGATCGCAACACATCGTAGTTGGCCTCAGACATTCTCTCGTCCTCTCGCCCGCCTCTTTTCATCCCTTTGTTTCCTCTCTCCCATCCCGACGTCGTCGTCGAAATTGCCGGCGAAATATTTCGGCTTCCAATGTTGCGCGATTAATCCGAAAAGTGAGGCGCAATATCCGAAATTACGGCACACATTTCTCTCGCACCGGCCGCAATAACGAAGAGAAAACGGCACAACTGGTAACAACGTATTGTGCGATTAACGGAACTGCGAGACCGCGGACCTTGTGTATGTGTATATGTATACGTGTGTTTGTCTGTTTGCCTGCACCGCCCATGAAATTTCCGATTTATCTGAAAATCGCACATCTTGCATGTTCTCCACGTGCCACCGATCGAAAACTTAATTTTAATATACAATATTTAAAGGAAACAAATATATCGGATTATAATAATTCTTCATAAATGTATTAATTATTAAATTCAATTCTATTATTAAATTCAAATTTTATATAATATTATTTTATTTATTTACTACGCTGTATATATCAAATATATATCTCAGATTAGGAAATTAAATGAGTATTTAGTTTCACTTTTTGTCTGCAATAGTATTCACTGCTTGTACTTAGTAAATATAATAGTAATAAAGTTATTACTATTATTATTAGGAAATTAATATCTATGACATTTGAACGACTATTTTATAAACATTTTTGTTTTTTTAATTCTGACAAAAAGCTCAAATTATGCGTAAATAAATTTGATTATGTGATACATGAAAAATTATTATTTTCCTTTTAAACTTATGAAATATAAAGAACGTGTGAGTGTTTTAGAAATCGAGAATAATATGAGGTATGTCTTATTAGATATTGCTTAAAATATCTGCTCTGTATTTTTATAGAACCATATACATATATTACCGATTATATAATTCAGAAAGTACTATAGAATTGCAATGATACCGACGTTCAGCTCTGGTTTAGTCGATATTAAAGTCCGACTTTATATTGACAAAACTTTGGTAGGTTACTCCGCGTGCCATTAGTGTGTATTAGAAGTCACGTAATCGATAACGGGTGTCGGGAAAGTATAGCTCAGGTAATCTTAAACAGAAGCGGTATAAGAAGCGAAAAAATGATAGGCTGAAATTTCCTTCATGTATAGTACGTATGTTGAAATGTTGTTAGTAATAAACGGGTGTGTATTATAGGCAAACTTATGTACAACTATTGTCTAACACGCTGCGTTTCTTTTGAAAAATGTTCCTCGTTTTTAACCCGATGCTCCATCTCGCGCGCGCTTCTCCGTCGTCCTTCTTGCCGGCGTTCTTGCGCAAAATGTGGAAATGCAAATATTTAAGTATAATTTTCACCGTAAGGCAAAATAAATACCCTCCCTGTTCGTTTTCCTCTTATGCTTACTCTCGCACATTAACTCTCAAAGAAGAAATAAAAGTTCTAGCGCACACCGAGAAATAATCATATTCTCAACTCTTTTGGCAAGTTGACCGCGTTATAACTCAAATATGCCGGATGAAGAATCTCAATTATACTTTGGTATTAAATTCTCAATGCAAAAGTCGTCTCGAATACTGCTCGATTTTATTTGTAAAAATGACCCACTTGATTTAATTGATGGCAATAATTCTTGACATGTTTGCTTTTAAAAATTGGTCATTTTACTTCGAGATGATACGTTGAAATGTACTATAATGTATCGACTTTCATGTGTTATAGATTGATACATAAAAAGTTGCAATATTACGTCGAGACGACGTGATCAATAGATATATACACGATGAGCAATAAGGATAATCGACGATGAAACGCGCGAGAAGAACGTGCAAATAATTCTAAAAGATCCATCCTTTATTCGAAGGGCGATACCATGAAGTGAAGAGATGCGGAGGTACAACGGTATGCGGGCGCGATGGTGCTGACCCCGATGACACAACAAAGAACAGTGGAAGAAAGCGCAGAGTGCTTTCTCAGAGTCGCGGTGACGGTGCGGGCATGGGTTGGAAACAGGCGATCGGGCAGACAATGTTTAAATGCTTTTCGATACGAGAAAGAGAGATGGAGGTTTCATCAAAGCGCGAATTCCTACGAGCTCGAAAGAGACCCTCGTGGAACCGATGCCTGCTCTTCACCTACCTTCAGCCACTGTGAAAGAGAAGGGGAGGAAGATCGGCGGCGTGCCGGATGGCGGAAGCCGGTCTCTCCTGGAGGGAGATTCGGTGTGTCGGGAAGGGAGGATTTTCTGGGCAAGGGTGAGAGAGAAGACTCGCGGAAGACGAGCCATGAGAGGCAGAGACAGAAGGATACAAGCAGGGTTGAGAAAGGGTGAAGAAGGATCACGGAAGATAGTCGGCGAGAGAGAGACGCATGAAGGGTGTTTCTGTGTGCATGTGTGTTGGAGGGTATGCGTGCCCCTAACAGACAGAGAACGGTGATAAAACGGACTGGTTGAAGCAAGACGAACAAAAGGGGTGAGACGACGAAGAGCGTGCGAACCCCGAAAGAGGAGCTCCGCTGCGGCGGT
>NW_017297858.1:370383-384607 GCF_001594075.2 Trachymyrmex cornetzi | reverse complement strand
GCGAGGGTAGCTAAGGGAGGTTACGCGGCGAGAGGGGCGATGGGACTAGTGGGACGCGGGGGGGAGGGAGAGGGTTCACGGGCGTACTGGGTGGATGGGTGCTGGTACGGTTTTCAAGAGGAAAGAGAAGGAGAGGGGTGAGAGCAGCGAGTGGTTGGTGCATTATTGATCCCAGTGTGTGCGGACTGGGCAAAAAGAGGAGCCTCCGGCTCGGCCCGAGAAAGAGACAGAGCGATACACCCCCGGCGTACGGGGGCAAGAAGGAGACACCGCCGCGCAGACCGATCTCGCAGACAGATATTAGAAATGCGTTCGCCTCTTACCCGGCATGCGGCGGCACCCGCTGACGAATCCAAAAGAAGAATCGAGGAAAGAGAGAGAAAGATATCCATCCGCGATGCGGTGAATTCACACCTGGCTGGATAATTCCAAGTAGGTGGCGAAGCATAGGGGTTAGCGAAGAGGGGCGGCGGGAGGAGTGCCAAGGGAGATCGCACGAGGAATAATCCAATCCTGAATGTTCCGGCGATCCTGGATATCCCGAATACAGTGAATCGCGTTTTAAGTCGCGGTATTATCCGGGGATGAATTATTCAGGGAAGACGATAGATACCGTTCTTGTTTCGAGGTCGCTCTGATGGAACTCGTATATATCCTTTATGTGCGCCACCGATACCCGTAGTCTCGAACACGCAAGGAATGGCGAAGGGAAAAAAACGATAATGCGACGCGTTACGTCGTTTTATTGTATGATGTGGCGAGCGCTCGGTTTTCGATCGACGAACGATCGAAAAAGAGGAAAAGAGAGAGAAACGATTAAGTCTTCAATGGCGAGAATCCTTTTCCAGCGAATGTATATTTGTCCTCCGCGATTCTCTCATCCTCGCGAAAAGCGCTTTACTGCCCGTTATCCCGTCTGTCTCGACGTAATCTCGATATTTTTCTAGAAAAATCGCGATCTCTACAAAAGCAGACGTGGTTGAACAGATAGGACTCGCTCCGTTGTACTGGCGATAACAACATTATGAACATTGTGATTATCTTTTGTTTGTTTCGGTTTTTAAATAAGTTACTGTTTCCTGGATTAATCTTTTTCCTTTATATACGATGGAAACGTATCGCTTCCTTTCAAAATAATATAATTCAATAAAATGTGATGTTTGATTCATTTCTATGAATGAATTAAATAAACAATACCCTATCAATCATCAAAAGGGAACTAATTTAACTTTGTAAAAAATTCATAAAAATTATCACAATTCAAAAAGGGTTGTTATTAAAGGTTGCAAACGAAAATGACGATAAAAGCGATATTTGATGATGTTATGAATATATATTCCGTTTGTTGATATTATTCGATTATATATCCATTTGAAACATAGTTTTTCTTTTTTTCTCTAAGAAACTTCATTTTTTAAACTATGTTACTTTTGAAGAAAAGGAATAATATATTATATATTCATTATTTTCTCTATAATAATAATTTTTTATTATCAGTCCAGATACTAATTATAAGATACTAATAAAATTTCTATTAAATTTTATTATTTTATACAATTAGTCCAAATTTTTTATTTCTATAAAAGTGGATAAAATTATTTTACTGATGGGATTATGCCTACCTGCATGGTCGGAAAAACACGTATTCTTGGGAATTTTTTTTTGAAAAAATTTGAAGTGCTTTTGAAATGAACGTTTATGTTTTCAAATATATGTATTTCGAGGATAATTCAGTATTTTTTTTATTGCAAAATATCGATAATTAAGGAAGATGTGAGTAATCTCCTAGAAGCAGTTTTTCTAGAAGCGTTTTGCGGTGACCACTCTAGCTTTGAGCTGATTTATCTGAAGTCAAAAAAACCGACAAATTTAATATATTAGATTATCTAGTGCCCGATCGTTCATTTTTTTGAAAAATTAATTTGCGACAAAATGGCGGCTGCTCAAATTCGAAGGGACGATTTTTCTACCAAAATTTGCTCGTTTTTTATCAGTAAAAAAAAATACGCAACGAAAAAAAAGCCACGATTGGACACTAGATTTTGTAGCATTAAAGAAGCCTACCAAATTTCATTTTGATCGACGCAGCGGTTCTCGAGATATTTTGGTCACCGATTTTAAAAATGCGGTTTTGAGAAAAATGCGTTTGAAGTTTGCCAAGTGATTTTGAAAGGTGTCTCCTAAAACATATCTTAGGATCTCCCAAAAATCCCTAACAGCTAGAATTCTCAAATTCCCTACATTTTTCCTTAATAGTTCGGACTGTACAAAATTTAAAAAAAAAATACGCAATTTCACGTAAAATACCTGTTTCAAACCTTCAAACCAGTATACCTTTAAACTCACATAACTTCGTCAATTTTTGTCGAATCGACTTAAAATTTACAGGGAATATTTTTGAAAATATGTACTTTAAGAAAATATCAAAATCCAAAAATCGATTTTTTTAAGTTTACAGGTAGACATAACCCCTTAAAAAATTTAGGTAGAAATACAGATTTGAAAATAATTTTGTTGCACTATGAAAATAATTATGTAGAACGCTCAAATTGGTTGCTAGAATGTTAACACGTTTTACAGCATTTTTCATCATGCTTGAGAGAGAGAATTACAAATTTATATCTGAAAATAACTTCTTTGAACCATTAAAATAATTATATAGAAAATTCAATTTTGTATTACCTAAATTTTTAGATACTTTATTAAAATCGTTCTTTTGTGTATCATTTAACAACGAGTATAATATTATAATAAAAATATAACAATGAATATAATAAAATATTTTACTTGTCACAATCTATTTGATCGAAAAAAAGTTTCTTACGTTATTGTTGTATCTTTAGCATATACCTTTTCAATTTTTGATGTAATAGTAAAATAATATTTTTATAATCGAATTATTGCAAAGCAAAGAATCGAACTAACATCATCCCTTCTTAGCAATATGCCGTTTCGTTAATGAAAATTTCGTTATTGGATTGCAATACCTTTTGTCTTATGAGATCAGCCTCATACGATCTCTATCGTGCTCTTGTACGATCGAATCTGCAACGAGCATTCGAGCCTCCTAGAGTGTCCAGCGGCGATCAATCACTGATATGAATCACGACTGTACCGGTATACGACACTACCGGTATTCTTTCCAGTTATTTATTATACGTCGAATTTAATGGCTTCGCCACGCGCATTCGACACAGTTTCAAAGAGTAAGTTCGCCGTTATCGATCTTTCCGTCGACGTGCTGTTCGATCGACGTTGTTACCGATAGGAACGCCGGCGCGACGCGCGCGAACGTTACCGGGAAGAATTATAGAAAGCCTTTGTCAGGGAACGCTATTCATAATGCCATTCACGCGCGCGCGTACTATGAAATTTATTTAAAAAAAGAAAAAATTCCCCCGGCCAGAACTCATTAATCAGACCGATGGACATTTTATACGACCGGTGAATAATTCAGGCCATTACCGTCAGCACGTTTTAAACGTTCCGCAAATGAATGCTGGGAATTCTGCGAATTCCGGAAATTTCGCTGGAAACTCATGTGCGACTGGACATTTCCGCGCGCAAGTGTCCAGCCTCTCGCGAGTATCATGTCGAAATTCACGCAAGTTTTCCGCCGTCAGTCATTCTCGGGCATGGATATTTGACGAGGCATATAAAGCCATATCACGGTCATAATAGCGCTCTGATAAAGGCATTATCGAGAGCCCGTCTCTTTGAATGGACCGCGCTTAAAATGGCACGCTTGCGGTGTCAAACGCACGCAAAAGCGAAACGTCCTTTTTCATCTGTGATTAATAAAGCGGGAGAAACAATTGTTGCTGCAAATTGATCAATCTGTTTTATCTGTTAGTCCTCGATATATCTTTTCGTGTCTTTATTATAATTATGTTATGTTATAATTATGTGCTCTCTTATACGTATTTGATACATATTGATGACAAATTATGCACCATCGAAGACAATAAATAACTCGCTTTCGATACGTCGCGTCGTACATCGTTGCGCAAATGAACAGCGCGTTTTTCGAACATGGCGAAAGTAAATCGACAGCTTCCGAAATACGTCGCGAAAAATCTCTCACCTTGCTCTGTCGGAGTAAACGCCGATTTTTCTCCTTCCTCGGGATAATCCATTTCTGCCTCACGGCCTTTCAATCTGGACGCGATAAGTGGCGAAGCACAGCGAAATGGATTTTCCTGACGAATCCATCTGGTGAGTAAAGATGCATAACTTCTATCGTCGTTTCACCCTGTCGCAATCTCCTCTAATTAAATTCATTAAGTAATTAGCGCCGAAACAATAGCAGTATACAATGGGGCACATCGTCCGTTGGCCATTGGCTCGCTGGCCGAGTCCACGCGGGCTATATTTCATGGACTTTTAAGCAGCGTTTCATGTCTGTTTCGAAACACAATGGAGCTACTTTGCTTTGATTACGTTTATCTGCGCTCCCAACATCCGTTCTATTTGAGATTTATAACTGTGCTTCCTGCATAAGCCACAAGTTCGGCACTAATAGTCAAATATTAAATTACATTCTTTCGAACAACGAATTCACGTATTTTATTTTGGCACATAAATCTACGTACACCTAGTCTAACATAAAAATGTCGTTGCTTCATATTTAGCTATATTTTCATTAGTAGAAGACGTCACGTGTGTATATATCCTGTGTCTATATCCGTCTACATATGAGATTGGCACGTCGTATATTAAAACTTATTACATGCGACACTATTTACACCGATTTACATCGTACATATGTACATTCAGTATAAAGTAAAAGGTTTTAGTTTATTTTTTAATGCGTATTGTACTTAAACACAGTTAACTAATCAGTCATTCTAGATTTTTTTAAAACACTTTTTTAAATATTTTTATTCTTAGTGTCCATTATACAAAAAATCCATGAAAAATTCATTTTTTTACTCAATATTTCGAGTGATATTAGAATTTCAATGGTTCAGAAGCTATGCTGATTTGGTTCGAGGTATACGTAGTAGGGAGAATATTGAAATGCATCACGCGTTAGATTTATATAAAATGTGCGCCATTCGTTGTACGAGAGTGAACAAACGAAAGCGTGGACGAGACATTTCCAGCCGATACATTTCGTAATAGAAAAGGACAAAAACAATATCGCTTGTCTTATACATTTTTTATGTGCGACCCAGTTTTCGAATACCGTACTCATGGCTGCAAAACGTTATGAATTGCTATGCTGCAACTGCTATTCTTCAACATCAAAATAGGACGTTATGTAAAATTTGCCAGGATTAAGACTAATACACGAATGAATTTTTCCTGTCATGCAATATATCAGTCCACCTTGATTTTTCGTTCAATATTTCGCTGAACGTGCTTGTGCAGAAAATCGACTCGTCTTACGTTTCCATTAGATCTCACCCGTGTAAAAATCATTTTTTTACATACACTCACGCGTTTTACGTATATATGTATTTCCTATTGCGAGCACTCGCGAGATGTTGCAATTTTTTTCTTTTTCATTTTCTGCACTGCATGTGTACGTATCGTTAGTGTTGTGCGGATGTTTTTGAAAGTGCCGACATGGCACGACGCAGCGAACTCGACTTGGATGTAACGACGAACCCTTGTGTTGAGAGCAAAGAGTTCTAATGAATGAGTTCTTTCTGCCCAACCATCTCCTTTATTTTCTCTCACGGGAGATTAAACGTGACGTCTATAACTAGGTCGTCAATGCGATGAAGCGAAATACCAAATATACTACCTACTATTATTTATATTGCCGATATTGATTGCTGATATTCTATATTAGAAAACCGGTAAAATTTTATATAAAAGAAGTATAACGTAAATATATCGAGCAATAAATCAACGTCACACATTAACTGTGTCTCTTATTTATAATTAATTTCTCGCCTTTTGGTTTATGCATATTAAGTTTCATGATATACAGGGTGTTTCTGAAATAACGCCCACTAATCATATAGCGCTTTTCCTAATAAAAAACTGAATCCAAAAAATTCCTCTACCATTTTTATTAGAAATAGCACTATATGATTAGTGAGCGTTATTTGAGAAACACCCTCTACATATATGTATTTATGAAATGAGAACGAAAAAAGAAAAGTAGATAGGTGAAACAAGAAAGAAACTGGTATAGGCGCTGGTCCTCGAAATTTTACATAGATGTGCTTGCTGCTTTTAACCCACACAGATCTGTGTCTGTTCCGGTAATTACCTCGATTTAGGGTAATGTTGTTTTTACTCCAACACGCGCTTGTACACCGCACGCTATCATTTAATACACCCTGCGCCTTCTGCGAGATGTGTCGCAGCGTGTCTACATTTAATTCTCGGCACCGAGTCGAGGATATTAGGCAAGCTGCGTTTCACAAAAGATTTCTCTCTGTTTTTGTAGAAAATTTTGTAGAGAATGCAGCGCGAAGTATATGCGAAAAATTTCGGATAACTTCTGGACCGACTTAATAAAATTTGTTAATTTCACGAAAAATCACAGTGAAAGGAAATAAACGTAAAAATAATGTTATTTTTTTACGTGTTTAAACAAATTTTCCTTTGTCATTTTTCGAGATCTCCTAATTTTCAGTCGATTCATAAAAAATGAAAAATATGAATCTGTTCTTGTTTGTTTTTTCGAAACGCTGACAAACGCAGACTACATGACTGCTGAGATATAAACGGAAGCTAGCATGTAAAACTAGTCGTAGGTGCGAAGTGCGGACTTTACGAGCGAGATCTGCGCCGAACGACAGGCAGACCGAGAGGGATGGGGACGCTCCATGTCGCGGTCACGATGATGGATCAAATAAACGAGCATTTCCATAGCGATTCTGTGTCCAACATAAACACTATCGTTTATCATTCGCGTGCTGAGCCAGGCATTTTCATCTCTATTTCATATCGCAATATCGAAGATAATCATTTCCGAACAAAATTTATCAGGCAGGTGAGATCTGAAAAAATCTTCCTTCGATCTGACGAATTAATTTTCGAATTTTTTTTCGTTAATAACAAAATCGGAATTTTTATCCATTAACATGGATAGGACTTTTTTTTTAGAAAAATGCACAGCATTATAAAAATATTATGTAGTTATATAATTATATAAAGATCTTGAGATTTTTAGAAGCAGAATTACTTATTGTTAGAAAAAATTAGTTTCAATCTTTTGTATTCATTATTTACACAATGCACGATCTGTGTGTATCACATACTATTTCTTTGGCGTCACTATACATTTTGTCATAAATTTAACATACTGGAATATTATGAAAAATATCGCATAAAAATGAACATATATTATATAATAAATTTTTTTTAATTGAAACTCCGAACGTTAAGAAATATAACGGTAACAAATATATGTATTTTTATTAAGAAGTTATAGCATAAAAATATCTTAAGTATGCTGAGAGTGGCATCGAAGGACCAATGATAAATTATACTAAATTTACGAAATAAAAAGAATCGCCAACTATACCAGTCAAAGTTATAACAGCTATTGGAATAATAATTTTATATATTATTTATTTTAAATATATTTACTGCAGATATATGTATTACTGCGCGTCGATTACTTTTGAACTTATAACACAAACTATATTAAATTTATTGAGATGATCTGTGTAATACGCTCTTTTGCGTCCCACCTCTTGTGTGATCCCACATATTTCGATTCTTTTTTTCTCGCGTTCGCACAACGAATGGCGAATACAATCGAAGGAAAATGCTGACGAACGCTGACGTTATACGTTGATAAGACTATAAGAAGTCAGTGCGCAAAAATCCGCGTAGGCAAGAAGCGAATACTTTGCGAGCAAAGTCTCACTATGAATGACAATCCAGTTGGTAAAGCCGACCTCTCGCCAATCGAGGGCAAAAAGTAAAGAAGGCCGAAGAAGTGGGAGCTCATAAAGGATGATCAGCTCGTAAAACTGATCACTCCTCGATAACCTGGAGCATCACGATGGCGAACTACCTCGGGGTTGTCGGTTTTATCTTCGCGGTACAACAGGTTAGCTAGAAAGTAAGCAAGGCTGAAGCCCTGGGAGTACCAACGTCATCCGCCCCACTGGAGAATCTCGGAGACAATCTCGAGAAGAATGTTGACCAGGTCAGTCGATACGTACATCGATATTGGCGCGATGCATATCGTTGTCCTACAAGCAGTTGCAATTATCGTTGCGCGATAAGAACGATATTCTTCGTATATCGTTATGTTTTGAGTGTATAAAAATAAGAAAACCATCGACTGATCGGGAGAGATTGAACGAGCACGCACGCTCCACGATATTCTCATTTAATTCTCATCTAAAAACGATTGTCGGATAAAAAGGCAGATATTAGAGCGCGATCGCGGCCGGCGGTTGGGTAACCGGAAATACGCGGCCGTTTAAGACTGCCGAGTCACGTTCTCGTACGGGGAATTAAATAATGCCTTAGCGCGGTTAGAACGTAGAAAAATGTGCGGCACGTTCGCAATTTTATCTCCTGATTTGTTTACTTACGTTTATTCTCGTATTCCTCCCGGGAGAGAACGTGAATTTATTCAGAAAGACGAAGGTGGTCGGGGATGTACCGGCGAAGGATGTGGGTGGGAGAAAATGGTGGCGAGGATACCGAAGAGGGAGGGAAGTTTGGTGAGGATGGAGGACGGTGTTAGTCACGAGTTGGAGAAGCAACTGAAAGCAGCCTTTGCTCCATTTTTAAAATTCTTTACGACCTTCTTCGATGCACCTCCACTCGACTGTAGTGCGGATGAAAGGTCACGTAAACGACAGAGGGAAAGGGCAATTTTCCTCGTTATCTTTTTTTTTTTTTTACGGAGTCGCGGAATGTGCATACCAGGAACGCGTATCCGGTAGACGTTTGTCAGACCATCTCTGTTTTTATTTCCCGGCTTATCGCACCGTTACACGTGCGCTGGTTTTTGCCTCGATCATTTCGACTTTTGCAAAACGCAAATTGTATCACGCTTCGATTAAATGCACTGTTTTACAGTTGTGTTTTATTAACACGAAACGCCTATAATTCACATTCCGCTTATAATGCAAAATTAAATTGTTATCACGGTCTGCTTATTACAATTTAATAATTATTTTATTCACTCCGTATAAATTCTGATTAAAATACTCCCTTGGAAACGTTATCATGTTTGGTTTATTTTCTCCATCATAATCAAGTATGTATATTATTGTACTATATTGATTATAACATAAGTACATCTCTCGATAACCACATTAATATAGCCAGTTAATTTATAGTATTGCTCTTCTTGGTATCTCGCATGAAGAGTATCACTTCGATCTGCTAGTATTAGGTTTGTTTTTAGTAAAACAATTGTATACAATTGCGCTACTTCAATTTATTGGACCGTGTATATTAAACTAGTTCAGAAAGTGCAGGAATAAAAAAACAGACCTATTGTTTTGTTGTTATTGTGAGAAAGCTTTTCGACACTTCTTCAACTAGATTGACAAAATGTCGCAATTCAGTAACATCGTCGTGAGATAACAGTATCGTTGCCACGTTTTGTCGTCCTCGCTCCACCGAGTGAATCCTTATCGCTATGTCTGCATAGCGTTCGTTAGGGTCAACGACCTTTCTGTCTCCGCCGAACGCAACGAAGGTGCTCAGCGTGTTGCGAGTAATTGCTGCAGTTGCAGCGGCGCGGCGGCGCGCTGGCGTGAATACAGTAAACTCGCTTGAAATTACATCAACGGTGAGATCCTTCTCGGAGGCCGGCAAGTTTTGCCGTTGGCGTGACGCATCGTGCCTGCCTAAACTGTTTTGTGTCCTGGTCATTTACATCTCTGTAAAATCGTCGTCATGGCCGGCGGGATGACGGAAGTTCCGCGGCACGGATCGCGAGACACCTGTGACCCGGGCGATACGCAAACTTTGGATCAAGGTCGTAGCATCCGGGATCGACGCTGATCCTTGCTCGATGTAAGCGACCACGAGGCTTTCGTCCTGTAAGGGATTACATCCAACTCGCAGCCTTGCTATTTACGATTCCCTGTCACGAAACTTCGCGTCGAAATACGGTAAAACGATTTGACGTTGTCAATCGTTAAATATCGCCGGATTCGCGATTTATCGAAGTTGACTATCGATCAAGCCTTCGTCATAGCGTGAGCATAACGTTTGTAGCAAAGGGAGACTGCGGAAACATTTATGCAGACAGTCGACGCTTTCCCTACTGGTGTAACATCCTAATGAAATGCACGTACGTGCATTTCTATGACTGATTCACGAATTTGCCGATATGCATGATTCATGCACGCATACCAGTTCGTGAGATCATATATACGGTTTTCGCTTTCTCCCTCTCTCTCCCTTTCTCTTCAAATGCATCCCTCGAATCGATTTAATGAAATTCGTGATCAATTCTCTTACTATTGAATCTTTTCTTTAATATACGGCATTTCTGATATTGTTTGATAGCAACATATAATTATAACAAATAAATTTGACGATGGAAATTAATTCACACACGGAATGAACGGTTTTGTTGAAGTGTCTACAAAATTTGGCATATAAATTTAACTATTTTAGCTTATGTACATATAGATACAGATTTAGAAATCATTTTGTTAGACTATTAATTATATAGAACTGGTTGCCAAAATGTCGAAAGTTTTTGTTGTATTGCTCATCATACTTGCAGAGTTTCCTCTATATAACTATAATATTTTAATAGTCCAACAAAATTATTTTCAGATCTACTTAATAATTAAATACTTCTTCAAAATGGTTCTTTCCGTGCAACATATCTACTTTATATAAAACTTAACGATACGGGATGAATCCTGTAATCACTAAGGATTATTGTCTTAATACAATACTGTAGGAATCACGAGTATTGCAGAGGAGTCTGCACCGAGGATTTAGCAGAATTAAGAATAACATCATTAGAGAGGCTAAAGCGGCCCGACGCGACGGTTTATGCAACATTTCAGTCGAAAACGTTCGTTTGCCGAGTCTAATTACACGATGCCGCGTGTACAGCAGCTGTACGACGCATTCCAGGATGCAATTTCTGCAAGTTGACCGTGTAACGGGTAACTCATTTCGCCACGATGGAATCGTGTAATTATCTGCAAAACATTACTTTCATAAATGTGGCGTGATACACTTTGCAAATACGAATTGCGACGTGTATCTATTTAATTGTTTATAAGAAGAAAAATATCAAAGTAAAAAACGACTTATAATATTTTATAATTTCTCTGGTTAAGGAAAAAAAGAGAAAGAAAAAGAAAAAAAAGAGTGATTCCGAACTTTTATAAATATTAATTGCATAGAAAAGTCGAAGTCGCTCTGTTAAATACGTGAAATCAACATCCGGTATCTGTCTGAAGACTACGTTGTATCGGGTTACTTCGGTGCAGTTCCGGTAACATAACTCGAATAGAAGGATATCCGCAAACATTCTGTGGGGAATCGTATTCGAAAGGAACATATCGCCGTTCCCGTAGCCCAATGATATGCCCCAGGCATGCATACGTTCCATCAGCCGCGGCGCATATCTCGACGCATTTCGCGCATGGCTGATCAGCGCGATAGATAATTTATCTGCAATATATCAGAGCTACGAATGCGAATGCTGTATACGACGCCCGAGTACAAATCGGTTTATAAGGAAACGACGAGGAAATGATTCGTCTAACCGAAAATAGTGGCATTAAAATATTATACGCTTTAAAAGCAATATCAAAACTGTTCTCATAAAATTAGATTCACTGCCATAATTAATATTAATTATTGCGATGATTCGGTTTAATAATTAACATTTACTTTTTCTGATTTTTACTGAGGGATGTTTTCTCGCTATTTATTTGGTCTTCAAATTATATACCGATTACTCGACGCACGACGTTAAATTATTATGCGTTTTGCGAGATTTACATTTTTTTTTCATCATTTTATTTCTAAATAGCTCCATTTCTAAATTGCTCAATTTGAATGGTAATTGAGACACAGTGAACGCAAATGCTCGTATCTCACGTTGCGCTCGGTGCCATTTCTGCAACGCGAGTAATCGTGACAATGTTCCTGAAACAGAGAGCGATTGCGCGATATTCCTGAAACAGAGTTATGTGTCCGTTTGTATATGTACACATGGCATCTACATCGCATCAGTGGTACATCTCACGCATAGCCGATCGATGCCACGGATATTCCTCGAGGCACGTTGTAATTTGAACATCGGTAAAGGGCGATTTGCGACCTAATGTAAGAGATGACAAGCGATCAGATGAGCAGTCACGTCTTCTGAATCTTTGCGTTCAATTGTCGCGCGTAAGTGTATAATAGCTGCACCTTTTATTTTATACAATTGCAGTGCTTTATCAGTCCTTTTACTGTGAGCCAGTTGAGCTAGACGAATGTATGCGATACAAAAGTCATGAATTATTCCTACACTCTAAAAAATATCGGTGTGGATTTAACACTCATGCGGTATCTATATAATTCTCACTGTGTTGGACATCATGATGTGAATTTAAAACCCATGTTAAATCTACATCATATTAACACCAACAGTGAGAATTATATAGACACCGCTATTTTTTAGAGTGTATAATATAAAAAGATATAAAATATATAAATAATCCGCGATAAGGATGAAATACAATTATTTCGCATTATCGTCTCAAACGCGTTCACGCGTGTCCCTCGGCATCCAGCACGCGTTCGCTGCGTAATGCATTTCGTATATCGATTGAACGGGATTATTCTCCACTATGCAACGGAATTCGGACCGATCTTGCGATAACTGCAGTTCATTAGCAGCTCGAATCGGAAGCACCCGAGGCGGCACATAATTCGAGCTTCCTCATGCCGCGCGCCTCGCGTTGCTTCCTGGTGCCTCCTCATGTGCAAGGCCATAACGCGAGTCGTGGAGCGCAAAGCACATGGTCGACAATGACAGTGATACTTAGGACGACAATCCGGGGATTGATTACGTGTGATTAGCGTTGCGGTGACTGCGCGCATCCCGAGAGCCGTGCAGATTACAACACAGACAATTATTGCGCGAGCGTTTTGCAGCTCTATTATCACGGGTTTCGTTTCGGGATTATTAGATTTAGGTTTCCGATAGGCCTGATTGATCACTCATCAGTTATACCTACGGTTCAGGATGATATACCCTAGACCTAACAATCACGTCATTATAACTTATATGCAGCAATACACTCTCGCATATAAAGCTTATAGAATAGAGGTTTATATTGATATACTGATATCATTTGTCGATATATTTTTAAGTCTTTATGTTATAATTAAGATAAAATATTTGCAGAGAGTAAAATTTTATTAAATTGACTAATTTCACAAAGTAAGTCATAGTAATTAGAATACTGAAGGTATTCTAATTTGAAGTCATAATTTGCGTATAAAGTACAAAAAATTGTATTAATTAAATGACACTCGTTATACATTTATTTAGCAAATAAGGTTGTTCAGTGCAATATGATAGATTTTGCTCGCTAGAGTATGGTATATGAGATATTCTGCAATTTATCGTATTCTTTAATAAGAATTAACATTAAATATAATTGGAAAATCTCATACAACTCTATTTTTCATTGAAGTTAAAATAATTTTCCAATTGTAAGCAATTAAATTTAATTTTACTTTCAAATAAAAATCACATTGTCGATAAATGCATAAATGAAATATGAAAAATCGATTTAGACTAAGAAAGTATAATAACCAGTATTTTTTTAATATTATAGTTACATGTCAGCACATTTTTCATTTAAATAAATTAATTAGAATATACTATATAAAACATTGTTTTTTTTATTTATGCATGGGACGTGCATATTGAAAAAAATAAATATTTGCTTTTTTGTAGCATATTATATTTATATTTAATCCTGGAAAGAGATGAAATAGAAAACTTAATTTTTATTAAAAGTATTTGAAATGGGAAAATAAAGAATTAACCGCAATGACAATAATTTTTCTAACATATTACAGAGATAACACTAATTTATAAATTTTAAATATATAATTTTTAATATAAGAAAAAGAAATAATTTTTTAATGTATTTTGGGTCGCTAGATTCGAATTTGCTAACAGAAAAATTCAAAAAATTGTATTATTAGTTCCAGATCATCATTTCCACTGTAACTTATATGACAGACTACAATCGATTATATTAGATGTTAAACTTAATTCCTATCGTTTTTTTGTCTCGAAAAT
>NW_017297858.1:335435-369869 GCF_001594075.2 Trachymyrmex cornetzi | reverse complement strand
TTTTTTGCATCAATTCGTCACTCAATCGGTATAATTGCTGTTTGTAGCGATCAGCTGTAACGGTTTCATTTGGACCCAAGAATTCATAATACAGCACACCTTTCTGGTCCCACCAAACACACAGCAAGGTCTTATGCCCGTGAATATTCCTCTTCGGCGTTGAAGCGGATGGTTGGCCGGGGTCCACCCATGATTTTTTTCCGCTTGGAATTATCAAAATAAATCCATTTTTCATCGCCAGTCATGATGCGCCACAAAAAACTCTTTTTTCTTTACCTGGCAAGCAAAGAAGTCGCAATAGTCAAACGATTCGAAATAGCACTTTCTGACAACTCATGTGGTAATCATCTCCCTTCCTTATGGATCTTTCCTATGGCATGCAAGCGTTTTGAGACGGCCTTTGGAGTAACATTTAACTGTTTCGATAACTCTAAAAACGTTTGAGCTGGATTCTCATCAAACAATTCTTGCAGCTCGACATCTTCAAATTTTTTCGGCTGTCTTGGGCGTTCTTTCTCTCACATAAAAATCACCGTTTCGGAAACCAAACTCTACATGTTCTTTCCAATGGAGTTTCATCACCATACACTTCGGATAATAAGCGATGCGCTTTAGCTGCGGTTTTCTTGAGGTCGAAGTAGTGAAGAAGCACACGTCGGAAAAACAGCTTATCGCGATTCATTTTCAATCGATTGGAAAATCTCTTTGGCGTCGAGAAATCTAACCTGTGAGGATTGAATCACTTTCAACGATGTCTAAACTACAAAAGACATATGACTTCATCGTCGAAACTCGCCAGCGTTGGAGCCAGCACCCTCTAGTAGCGAGCGTTAGGAATTAAGTTTAACATCTAATATTACTATGACTTACTCTATCAATTTGAAATTAGATGATTTAATAAAATCTTACTTTCTGCTTTAAATACTTTATCTTATAACTTTATCTTAAAATACTTTATCTTATAACATAAACATTCAAAAATATGTCGACAAATTATATTAGTATATCGGTATAAACCTCTATTCTATAAGCTTTATATGTGAATGCTGCATGTACAATAAATCAATAGCATATAATCCAGGATTAAATCACTACTAATCTGTCCATCTATTTCAAGACCATGAATTTGTGAAGTATCACATTTTTACATGTAATATTCTCATATTTTTCATTTAATATACATGTTAACACACATTTAAATATAAATTCTATTCAATACAACTTTTATAAATTCATTACCTCGGATTAAAATATGATTCATGACTTATCAATATGATATGATATGATACGCAGCAGCAGAGTTGCAAATTACATTGAAATTGCATTGAATTGCAACATATAAATATATCCAAATTATAGCAAGTCAAGAATAATTAATTATTTCAAAAAATAATTGCGGTATAAATAATTATTATGAACGATTAATTTCATAACATTCAATTAATTACATAACATATAAATGATAGATTACTTACCCCATGATTGCTCTGTCGACGTCCGATGCCTCCCAGACCTCCTTCTCCTCTCAGATTTTATCATTGAACACATACTAGCGAAAACACATTTAATTATGCATTATTTTAAATAATATTCTCGGATTTAATTACATGCAACATTTATATCGGGATAACGCAAAGAAAGTTAACAAATATAAAACGTTTAAGCATTTTAACAAATTATCGATATATATAAATGTTATATTTATATATCTTCCGATCAATAAAGTATATAAAGTACAAGATTAATTATATTTACCTACTTAATCAAACCGTAACATTGCTTGTTTTGGAATCGATTCATTATTCTTATTCAGTATTCGCAATATTCCAACTGACATTAATGACCGAAAGGTTCAAGAATGATAGTTAACCTTTATTTTAATTACTTGGTTTATCGATTCACTATGTTTATCATTTGATGCGATACGAAAATAATGGGCACGTTACATTTAAATTGGTAAGAATAGATGACTCTTAAATGTGTATGTAAAGAACAATCGCATTTTGAAGGGCAATACGGCGACACTCGAATATAATTTCTAAATAACTGTAAAGTACAATTGCATTTTCTCTTAGTGCTAATTGTGAATGTGTTTCAACGGATAATAACGTGAATGGTGCTGCCTGTAGGCTCGAGTACCAGTTAGAATTGCCATTCGTCTTCGTTTTTAGGGTGTTTTCCGGGGAGGTTTTCCAAAAACATCCGAGGTTTTAAGGAATCTTCTAAATTTTTATTTTGATTCCTGTTCCGCGTTATTTTCAACCCCGATTTACAATAAATATAATAATCTTTAAGCTGTAAGAAACTGACCAATAACAGTGAATGTGAAGAGAATAATCGACTATGTATGATTGGTCATTTTCTTACATTATTAAATTAGTACCACTAAAGAACAAATTAGATGTGCAATAATTATTCGTTTACTGTTCTGATCAATTTTACTAACTTCCATGCATTTTTATATGCGTCCAGGGTTTTAAGCGAAATGTCCAAGGTTTTTGGCTTGTAAGTTCTAGTTTTGAAATTTTTGATATAACAACTCTATGAATGATACCACGACCTTGTGTACACAACAGCCCGATACAATGACTTTGTATACTTAGCAACGTATTACATTCAGCAGAAGATGAAAGTTTTTGAATTTTTTATATTGTTTATGTTAATTAAATATAAGCTAAATGGCTGCGTTGGCAGAAAAAACAACTTTACGAATATTGTAAGATTCTTTTAAAATGATTTGTTCATACATTTAGATCCAGTGAGGAACTAAGGGCAAGACCATCAGCCTTAAAGAATTATAAAACAGTTACAAAGCTGTTTTTTCTGCTAAATGCAACAAATATTGCATTTCGAATTGATTATTTTATTTTACGAGAAACTATCTGTATAATATATCTGTGACTTTCCATACAATTATTCGGATTATTCGATTTATGTATTTATATTTTATAGTAATGCTTTCGATACAGAAATGATAAGCACATTATATTTGGATCAACGAATTTGATGTGCACGAGATGAAACGCATCTAAACATTAACGAAATAATTACCGCACGTGGGTATCGCGATACAATAATTTGTAATCTCTATCTCGTATCGCTGTGATTCCTACTTCAAATTAATGAACCAGATGAAAATATCTATTTCGATAATGATGACCTCGATATGCTTGCGAAAATAAATTAATCGCACAGGAATACAATGGTTAAATGCTCTTAGAGAACGATCGCTTTTGGCGTTTCTGAGTACCTATCACTATCGCGTTTCGAGAGATAATGCAACCACATCCGGAGCGGCTCGCACCGCTGCCTGCTGATCTGAGACTATGTGCGTAAATAATAACGCGTCGATCACAATAAACACATACATACACACGCGCGCGCGCTTATAAATAACAGCACTTTATACTTTATACAGAAATAAGTGTCGGTCATCATGCCAATTTATCCCGTGAAATATTTATAATTAAATAAACATATGCAAAATACTTTGTTCTTTACATTACAAAATAATTATTAAACTGTAGCGCGACTTTTCATGCTGTATTCAGCAGAGAAAATTAATCAGTTAGCACTTAGGGATTCTTTAATATAATTGATTCCTACACACTTGCATCCAGCGAAGAACTAAAGGCAAGAACCAATCATATTAAAGAATTACTGAGCGCTAACTGATTAGTTTTTTTTGCTAAACGCAGCCATTATTTTATTAACAGTTTGTGTATAATTCTTAAACCGAAAAGAGTGAGTTGTATTTAAGTTGACGAAAGAATGAAATAATTATTAAACGATGAAGGTTTACTATTACAGTTGATTGCTATTATTTATACGTGTATAAAAATAAAAACAAAAATCAGCTGAGTATTAAAAATCAGAACTGTAAAAATCAATAACATAAATGAAAGATCAGTATGTGTATAAGTTATAGACTTTAATGGGCAAATTCCATCCGCTACCATTAGTCAATTATAATTGCTTATAGCTCGAAAATTTTCAAAATTTTTTTAAATATTTGTTATTACTTTTTATTTTTCATTAGTCTGCACTATATTATACAATATTATATTATTTTTTATTAATATTATTATTAAATAAGGAAAAGCTAAATCTTGTTTTCTAATATTTTTTTAAACTTAAATTTAAAATACATCTTTTAGTTATATAAATTATGCGCCACGTGTTGTCGGACTTGAAACACAATCATAAACTGTTATTCGTAAACTTAATTATTATTGTTTGTACACGTTAATCTTTCAATACATTCTTTCATTATACAGAGTGTTCCAAAATGACCAAATATTTTGTACGTAGGAAAACCGGACTAAACTGAATCAAAAAGTCATGTACCATTTTACAATTTTTGCGATAGTTAACAAAATATTAATAACTAAAAATCGCCGAATATTTATTTTTAATAATTTTTTGCTCAGGTACTATCAATTTTACAGAATATATATATATATATATATATATATATTAGCCACTATTTTTATCAATATGAAAAAATGTACTAAAATATTCTGAAAAAATTTTCACAATTCTATGAGAAGAAAATAAACAATTTTTGTCTCTTGCTATTTTCCTGTGAAGTTAATAGTACTGAAGTAAAAAATTATTGAAAACCAATATTCAGCAATTTTTAGTAATTAATATCTTATTAACTATTATGAAAATTGCAAAATGGTAGAGGATTCAGTTTAGTCCGCTCTACCTGCGCACAAAATATTTGGCGGTTATTCTGAGACCCTGTATATAACTGGTTGTACAACAAATATTACCATGCCTTAGTACTCGAATTGGAAAGTTACCTGGATAGTCGGAAGATTCGAGGTACGAATCATGTATTCGAACCTGTATAACGTGTAGGGTAACTGTCCCAATTACTATACCTGGCCCTATTAGTGTGCTTTTGTATTTCGATAAGTCATAAAGAAAACTAGCACAAATAAATAAGAAAAAAAAATTTTTTTTGTTAAATTATTAATGCATATAATACCGAAGATAATATTTTATTTTTTGAGTATTAAAGTATTTTAATATTTTATTTTTTGAGTATTAAAGTATTTTAATATTTTATTTTTTGAGTATTAAAGTATTTTAAATATTTTTCGAAAAATATATAAGGAATTTATGTTAATCTAGTAATACGTACCGCAAGACTTTAAGCTTGTCCCTATTAATGTGCCCTGTATTGGAGCTGAGAACGTTGTATTGTGAGTGTACTTTGAAATAAATATAATTGAAATAATGATTTATGTAATATTAATATAAACAATTAGCTTAAATATATTATCTGTTTTAGTAACTACATGTTAAAATGAGTCAAATATGGATAGGCACACAAATTTGAGGCACATTAATAGGGCCATCGCCGCTTAGAGGACTCACTAATAGGGACAAAAACATGTTTTCTATTTTTGTCAAAAGCATTATAAAGTATTAACATTTTTTAGATAAAGAAATATTATAAGAAAAATAAGTTAAAAAACCGATATTGATTGCAAGCAGATAAAATTAAAGCTACAATATTTAATAATTAATTCAGTAATAAGCGAATTAGCTAAAAAGCATTAATAGGGACAGAGTTACCCTAGCGCGCTGAAATAATATTTTTCGCAAATTATTTACAGTGTTTTAAGATGCTAACATCATTATCAATATTGACGATCAATTTAATAGTATTTTGATAATAATGTAATGTTATTAATACAATATTATAATATGTGATACAATAGATATATATTATTTATTAATATAATTGATAATGTGATATTATTATTTCAGCTTCAGTTTATGTTTTCATTTCAAATCCGGCAGTAAGTAGCGCATAGATTATACATATAACTGAAAGATATATTTAGAATTGACATTTAAAAATATTATTAGTCAACAAGATCTAACCTCGACGAATATTTCTTTACTTGTTTTCTTTATTCATATAGCGGTTTATGGTTAGTTTATTGTTGTTAATATTAAATATATATTAAAATATTGTAGTAATAAAGTATTGTTTTATAACAAAATATTTTAGACAAATGACATGCTCAATGCAAAAAAATATTGATTTAACAAAAAATTAAATTCCTAAAATGTTTGACGTCAATGCTTTATGACAATGACTTACGGCAATATTCTTGAAGTAAAAATAAAACAGTATTCCAGAGATGAATCGAAGAACACGCGATGGAAAATATATTCCATGAAATGAAGTGAGTTTCACGGGTAACATAGATCGGAAGGAAACTCGTTATCGCATTCTTACAACGCACGTACGACGCAACCGATACGCATCGCGATAGGGACGAAATTTATAGCTCCCGCATGAATTATCTCTTGCGTGTCTTCCCAGTTTCTTTGGCGCATGACAAGATACCGATAGACGCCACTTTGTCTCGGGGATCGATATCGCGACGGCGGTACCGCCGATAGAATATCGCTTTTGATAGATTAACCACCCGCTGCGCCTTTGTTATCCTACGCGATCTAACGAGGTGCGTCTTTGAGATCTGTAGTAAAACGATGGAAGCTGCATCCGCTCGTTAACGGAACAACTAATGCAATCAAACGTGAATCGAGAAACAAATGATTCGTATGATTCGCTTTTGCGTACAACTAATGTACGCTCTTCGAGTCAATTAGAAATTATTGTTAAAGGAATGCATATGTTATAATTGAAAGAAATTGTTTGTTCTTATCTATGCTCGAATATTATTTCTCTTTATTTACTTATATTTACGTATGTGCACTTCATATGTGTTCATTTTTATTCATTTTATTAGTTTTAATAAGTGACTTTTTGAAGAACTCTTAATAGCATTGCTATTATCTTTGAAAAATAGCGACATTAGGTTATGATAGGAAGCTAACGGCGACGATTTGTCGTGACATGATTATTCACGCGTATTAATCCGTCCATTTAAAAGATCTACAACGGAACAGCGCGAATATAAATATATAATAAGGTAGAAAGACGGAAGCCTCTCGTATTCCCGTCTCGTAAATCGCTGCTTATCTCGCGCAGCGTGATCCACACGGAGCCATTATCATGCTAATTCACGATTACCTGTCCCGCACCTCTTGTGCCCGCTCACACCTCTGAACCTGCCGTTACTATCTGGCTGCGCCTGGTTACGTTAAATTGGGATTGATGTCGCGACCGTGATTCAAGTCGATTACGATGACGTGCCATTAAATTGGTACTCTCAAATGTAATCATGCAATCGAACGCGCATACTTGTAAGCTACTTGTTAATTAAATGCACAGGTAAACATCGCGTCAAAAATTTTCTAATTTTTGTGTTTTTCGTTTAATTCTTTGTAAACTACGCGAGGATTTGAAGACTCAGACAATTTTTCGATTTTAAATTATTTTTAATAATATCAATTTAAAACTGAATTGAGCTCCCGAGATATTTAATAATAATAGCAAACAATAAATTGACGGGCGATTGAGAGGTAGAAATAGGCGCAGTTATTAAATGCATATAAATAACAAAAGTATATTCTAAAAACGATCTTACATTAACTTTGCAAGAAATTTCGCACAAATCAATATCGAACGTTTCGGCTTCATTCGAGCCATTATCAGCAATGTCAAACAATGGGTGTGGGCATTATTCGCATCTTAACGATCCAAGCGAGCAGCCGGAAGAGCCTCTTCAATTTCAAATTTTGAGAAGCAACATTGCCTATTAATTGACTAGTCAAATGAGGACTGGTGATTTCAGTATAACTTCATTAAGTAATGATACGAAATAAATGATAATTATGATTAATTAAACAGACTTACCAGCTGCAAACTTTGATCAACACATAGCGCAAGAAGGAAAACTAGATAGAGAGAACTACTGTTTCGCGAAGAGTATAAAATTGAAATGATCTTTAAAACATAAACACTAAAGGTGAGAGATGAGTCAAGAAATATATACACTGCCTTTAGTAGAGTCACTGAATGTCATAGATTAAAGTTTTCATGTAGATAGTCAAAAAATAATATTAAATATACTTAAATTAAGTCAATGAATACCTTCAATTATATTTCTATGTAGAAAATCAAAAAACGAAGTTGAATGTAATTGAATGAATTCGCAATTTTGTCAAGAATGTTCGTATATGCATGGCGTAAGAATTCCGTTCGATTTTGAATTTAAACTATTAGCTTGAGATTTAATATGAAGCATTTCAGAAACGAATCTTTTACTGTAGTATCTTTCGTTGTAGAAGATTTCAATGGTCTCCCATTCAAATTCGTGTTTGAATTTCAACCTGTGTTCGGTGATAACAGACGGGTTACCAGTTTTTCTATTAATATTATTGCGATGCTCTGCTATTCTTGTTTTTCTGTGAATCATGAGGGAGAACATCCTTTTGAGCCTTAATAATCATATCAAGCTTATTAATACTTAGTTCACACACACAGTATGAATAAGTTTGATGGGATTATTAAGGCTCAAAAGGATGTTCTTCCTCACGATTCACAGAAAAATGTTGTGTATAAGACTAATTGTAAGAACTGCAACGCCTCATATGTAGGACAGACGGGGAGAAATTTAAAAACAAGAATAGCAGAGCATCGCAATAATATTAATAGAAAAACTGGTAACCCGTCTGTCACATCACCAGAATACAGGTTGAAATTCGAATATGAATTTGAATGGGAGAACACTGAGATCTTAGACAACGAAAGATACTACAGTAAAAGACTCGTTTCTAAAATGCTTCATATTAAATCTCAAGCTAATAGTTTAAATTTAAAATCGGACACGGAATTTTTACACCATGCATATACGAACATTCTTGACAAAATTGTGAATTAATTCAATTACATTCAACTTCGTTTTTTGATTTTCTACATAGAAATATAATTAAAGATATTCATTGACTTAATTTAAGTATATTTAATATTATTTTTTGACTATCTACATGAAAATTTTAATCTATGACATTCAGTGACTCTACTAAAGGCAGTGTATATATTTCTTGACTCATCTCTTATCTTTAGTGTTTATGTTTTAACGATCATTTCAATTTTATACTCTTCGCGAAACAGTTCTCTCCATTTATTTCTCATTTATTTCTTCTTGCGTTATGTGTTGATTAAAGTTTGCAGCTGGTAAGTCTCTTTAATTAATCATAATTATCATTTATTTCGTACCATTACTTAATGAAGTTATATTGAAATCACCAATTCTCACTTGACTAGTCAGTTAATTGGCAATGTTGCTTCTCAAAATTTGGAATTGAAGAGGCTCTTCCGATTGCTCGCTTGGATTGTAAAGACACGAATAATGCCCACATCCATTGTTTGACATCGCTGATGATGGCTCGAATGAAACCGAAACGTCCGATATTGATTTGTGCGAAATTTCTTGTAAAGTGTTAATGTAAGATCGTTTTTAGAATATACTTTTGTTATTTATATACGCATTTATATAACTGCGCCTATTTCTAGCTCTCAATCACCCGTCAATTTATTGGTTATTATTATTATTAAATTATTTTACCGATTCTGGTTAAAAGTTTGGACATATACAAAAAAAAGTAAAAAAACCGTTTCGGGTCATATAATTGTGTATGTATTCCTAAATGTTGGAAGAATATATCCAAATTTTTTCAGATTTTTAAAATCTAAAAACTCTTTAAAAAATATAATCGTTCTTTAGTGACCCAAGTAGTCTGATTAATGTCCCTTTCTATCATTGAAGATTAACTTTAATATTGGTTCAACGTTTCTTCCCTCTAGTTCTAATTCTTAAAACTAGAAAAAAATGAAGAGTTAGTTGAACTGAGATTAAAATTAAACTACATTAGTAGAAACGGGTATAAGTGGTAAAAAATTCAGGGTAGGTAGTCTGCGTAGGATTAACTCTCAGTATACATACTCAGCATACATATGTATACGAAATAGATAGAAAATTTATTTAAATATAAAAACTAATGAAAAAATAAAAAGTAATTTATTTACCAGAAAAATTATTTCTACTTTATTATCTCTTAGGAGAGACCGCGGCTAGTTGTTACAATATAAATTTAACCTCGAAAAGTAAACATAATCTCATCTTGTTCTCATTGGATGAAAATGCAGCTCTTGATTCATTATCGTATATTCCATACTATCTCATTAAAATATGTACGTAATTTTAATATTTTATCCAAATTATACAGATATTTGTAATTTTGGATGGGCGTTGGTGAGGCACTCTAAATTTTCGGCACTTTACTAAAGAGCCACTTTAATTAAACAGTTTTTTAAAATTTGTATTAATGTTTTTAAATATTAAAAATTGAATTTTTTTATTAATTGATAAACTTATTCTGTTATGTAGCTAGTTTACTGAGAGAAATAAGTTTTTATTAGAACAAAAAGTGATAAATGTGATGATTTGGTAGGAAAACGAATCGATCAGTTATTACTGCGAATTATTTCTTATTATTCGTCGCTGTAACAAATAATACACGATTTATATGATACAAATCACATTTGTTAAATCGTTGTTTGTACTTTTTGCAAATAATCAGTATGGCTAGCCAATAAAAATCTATCCAGCAGATGCATGATTACTTCTATTACTAATATAATTGATCGGAATAATAGTAGACTAGCATTAGACTCCGTGACAGAAGAAACTTGTTTGTATTAATTTTGAGTACCCACATTTGTTGTCACTATATCTACAAATTATTTGTTGCAAGTACTGATAGCTTGTTAAATTAACAATTTTTTTTCATTGTTATTAAACTAAGAACAAATTTGTGTACGTGCGTGCGTGCGTGCCTGTGTGTGTGCTCACTAAATCTCGTGGAGTAAAATCTCACTCGAAGAGACTGAAAATTTAGCCTGTCTTGAAAAAGCAGCGAAAATACGGCCACTCTTGTTCAAGAGTGGCAAATTTTCACTCTTTTTAAAGTGAGATTTATTCTTTTTGAAGGAATGTTGAAAAAAATAAACAATTTTTGCCTCTTGCAGTTTTTTTGTAAAGTTGGTAGTGTTTGAAAATAAAATTATTGAAGACTAATATTCGACAATTTTTAGTAATTAATATCTTGTTAACTATTGCGAAAATTGCAAAATGATACAGGACTTTTCGATTCAGTTTAGTCCGCTCTATCTATACACGAGCGCTTTGTCAAAACTTACCGGATACCCCATATATTAGGGTAGTTGTTATTTTAACAATTTTTGAAATTTAATCGGGACACCTCCTAAGATGGTTCAATATCTCAAAAAAATGACGCCAGATTTTTTCAGATTTTTTTTAACAATTTTACTCGTGCCACCGGGGCAAAATTTACACAAAATGTGCTTATAGCTCATTCAATTTCGAGTAAATTAAAAAAAAACTTTAAAATTGATTAAGAATTAGAGCGTCAGCCGAGTTTTTCCACCCATTGTGTAGGGCCTTGAAATTTAAGAAGCTCTGCAAATTTTTTTTATTGAAAAAACAGAGTGCAAGTTTTTACATATATAAACATATACAATATATACATATGTTATGTATATATGTTTATATATATATATATATATATATATATATATATATAAATAAATTCAAGATTATGATAAAATTACACATCAAATACTTCATATGAAATATTTATTTTAGGATACAAAATTACTTACAAAAACTTTTTCTTGACTATGATTTTTTCTTTCTTCTGGATAAACTCAGTTATTAAATATCTATATGTCAATCAACTAAAAGAAAGAAATTTGAACTTTAATTAATAAACAAGAGGGAAAAAATCGTATTTTTAATCGAAGCGGATCTTGGTGGTTAACAATATCTATATGCAAATTTGGAAATACATTTTTCAATTCCATAAATTGCGCGCCGGTTCGATTTATCGGACTTGGAAAGCAATCACACATAAACCAAAGTTAGAAATAATATCACAGATTATATTTGTCGTTAATTTAATAATCATGTTAATTAGCATCTTGAAATATTGCCTTAAAAAAATCTATTGCAAGAAATATTTCCTTAGTCAGGATTTGAAATATTTACAATAAATATTATTAAACAATAATATCTGCTTCGATCTATCACAGGATTTTTCTTATTTGATATTCTTATTAGTCTAATTTTCACTTATAATTGTTGAAATTATTAATTTATCAATTCCAGGCACGGGGTAAATTATTACAACTACCCCTGTCTCTCCCAAAAGCTATACTTATTGCAAGTGTAGTATTTTTTTTTAATGTGATCCTTATTACAATAATTATCGCCAGAAAGAAATTACAAGTTTTTGTGTACCTACCTGCGCATATCTAAAATTCACTAATTATAATTAAAAGAAGATCCTTTAGTTTTCTTTTTTAAATTTGAAAAGTCTTATATAATTGTATATTACATTAATTATAATGTCTAGAAAATTAAACTAAACAGAAGAAAATGAACTTTATAAGAATTCTTGAAGTGTTTATTATGAAAATATAAGTTGTAAGATTAGATTTTCTACTTAAACAGTAAAGATTTGATGGAAAATTAAAGTTCTACGTAAAATAGCTGTCAAGAGACAAACAGATTAATCAAAAAGCTCACTATTCTTATGTATATATATATATATATATATATATATATGTCGTCTGTCACAATATAATTCCCTAATTAAGCAGATAATTAACACTGTCTCTTTCTCTCTCTTTTTCTCTCTGTTCCGAAAATCTAGGATCCTCTTGAAGCTGCAAAAATATCGCAATTAACGTGGAGACAGTTCTTTGTGAGGCGGTCCTGTTGTTATAGTAGAGGCGAAAGTATATGACCGAGTACGAATCAACTAGAGAAAAAGCTCTAGGCAATTTCCGACGTTTGTTTTGTACGTGGCTGTTTTTTGCGCAGATTAATTCCTTCAATTGATTAATAAATCTCCTCTGTTATCCTGGACCTTTTATTATCCGTATTCTCCTAGAAATTCCGCCTTATTTTTCTTCACTTATACTGTTGTGAAGGCATTATTTCGAGCAAAAATTTTCGCACGCTATTATTGAAATATTTTTTATTCTTTCTCCATTATTACATATACAGTAGTGGTGGAAATAATAAAGTATACTAACTTATTTGTTGTTCTTTTTCGATTTGCAAACATATGTGTTAATGCTAAGTTAGGTTACTTTTTCAGTTGAACGTTGAAACACTTGAAAAACATGTTTATTCAAATAATCTCAGTTGACTCTAGAATTAAGTAAATCCAGACATTTTTCGAAGAATGTGATTTCAGACTGGCAGAAATAAGTATAAGCGGTTTTCTGGTTATTAAATTTTGTTGGACATTTTTATATTGTCCAAGATTATAAATCTATGTTTAATTCAGTATTTACCAAAATTATTTTGTGATAAATCTTATTTACAGTTGATGAAAAATGGATAGATCGAAACATTGTACAGCTAAGGAGAGAAGATTGATAAAAAATCTTCGTAAAAATGGAAAATCTCTCTCGGGGAAATATCTAAATTGATAGAACGGTCTAGAAATATGATTGCTAACGCCTTAAAAGCACAGCAGTCTGTAGAATCGCGAGGGAGACCTCGAAAAACAACGGAAGTATTTGACCGGCTACTACTTCGGAAATGCAAAGCCGATCCCTTTGCGAGTTCTTTTACGCTGAAGGAGCAAACTAATGCACCAATATCAGCAAGAACAATTCGTCAAAGACTGTAAGATGCTAAATTGTGTGCTAAAACCCCAAGAAAAGTGCCACTGTTGAGTAAGAAGAATATTAAAGATTATTTAACTTTTGCGAATAAATATTTAAAAACTGTTGATGAAGAGAGAGAGAGAGAGAGAGAGAGAGAGAAGCAGTGGAAAAATATTCTTTGGAGCGACGAAACAAAGATTAATTTGTTCGTATCTGATGGCGCATTAACTGTGAGAAAGTATCAAAGTATACTTAAAGTATTACCTCTATACGTAGTAATTTATCTGAATTTTTTTTTCTGTCTTCTACAGATAAAATTATGATTTATCTGCAGTGTACCTATTATTTCTGCCATCACTGTATATAGTTATCGTAGGATATATGTGATCATATATATTACATATGATAGATATCATATATCTTCTTCGAATAATTATCACATATTTCATAATAATGTAAGAGTTAAAACAGACATGTATTGTACATAATCTGACTACGATTTTAAATATCGTTGGTTTTAGTGCAGCAAAGTTATGTGCACATCAATGTTAATTAATTGCATAATTATTAATACTACTATTAAAGTTATTAATATGCACGAAACTCTATTTGTGCGATCCTCCGATCAATCGCGTGCGATATCTGATTAGCCCGTCGATTTGTACGAGATTTCTCGTGCATAATATTGATTCATGTATCGGTTGAAATTACATGAGCGTCGCACGGGATCGTGACATATCTCGAACGAGATATTATCCACACACCTACGTATGATCCCCAAAGATGAGCGTGCCTGCGTGGCGTATAAGCATGAATATCGATCATTTATTCAATAGCAGCTAATGCTGATTTCCGCGTTAAATTCCACGTTTCAGACTATAACGTTTTAGTTGCGTGTTAGATATACAGGATGTAGCCGTGGCAGCGAGCAAATATTTATATTCGGGGCCTATCTGATGACCAGTGAATGCACATTTGACTCCCAGCAACATCGAGAATCTGCCCCTCTACTTTTGCTCCACCAATTGATGCCGCGTTCGACTAGTAGAGAGCGGCATCAATTGGTGGAGCAAAAGTAGAGGGGCAGATTCTCGATGTTGCTGGTAGTCAAATGTGCATCTCTAGCCGCGACTAGTTTTTCCTTTCCTTCATCTTTTCCTCGTCTCATTCTCGTTTTAAGGAAAAAAATGATTTAAATCTTGCGACTCCCGCAGGCTTCAATCTGACAAGCAATATCATCTGTGCAAAAAGAGAGGTTTCAAGATTAGTCGGATTCTTATTACTCTTGGATCTGCCTAAATATAATAAATTAAGGAACTAAACGAAACTGCTGGATTGCATTTTAGCATGACTCGCCTGTGATATTTATGCCATTTTAAATAAACGCTACTTATTCTAACATAGTCATTTTTTTTTAAGGAAATCATTATTTAATTATAAATATGTATAACAACAATTATTAATATTTTATTAATACGAGGAATTTTTTGGCTACTGTAGATTTTTACTTGCCAAGAACGGTGTTCTCTTGCCAACATGTCGATCTTTTTAAGAGGTGTATAAATTTACAATCATAGGTCGTTCTATCAATTTTTAACTTTAAACGTCGGTTCCGCGGACGATCTTTACGAGTGTCACACCGGAAGCAAGGAGCGATGTAAAGTCCGCCAGAGAATTTTGCGTTGACAATGAATTACGGAAAGCAGGCAATTTCGCGAGAATTCGTACGGTCCGACTTGCTGCGGGGGTGGACGGGAAGGGTGCCTAGAGTGGGTCGGTCGGGTAGCCACAAAAAGTGCAGCCAGTGGGACGACAAATCAAATTTTCGCTCTGGCTGCACGGAGCCGTGGCCCATTGTTGCTTTTTATATGCAAAGCAGGGTTAAATTATGGCGGGGGAAAAGGAGGCGACGGTGGCGGCGGATCCTGTGGCCCGGGTCGGACCATTGTGCTACTTGCTGACCGGAAGCATCATTGTGCTACTACCACGAGAGCGGTAGCCACTATTTAAATGCATTTCGTCCGCTGTTCCAACCGGCGAACACGCGCGGTGCACTCCAGCAAAATACACTCGAGATGCACTTTGCCACTTCTCCTATAGACTCGATGTATCGTAACAATAAATTATGATGGGAAGACGGAGCGACGACAAATTTCTATAAGAGGCAGAGATAAAAGTCTGGCGATAAAAAAATATATTAGGACACGTCGAGCATACCATTTTGTTTAAGTCTTTTTTAATTATAAATGGGTTCCACAAGTGTGTGTGTGTGTGTGTGTGTGCGTGTTTTGTTTTTTGTCTTATGTATAACGTGTATGCGATAAATCTTTAGTATTTTGAAATGATATGAAATTGAAACAAACATATTTTTATTCTAAAGAGTAACTAAAAAAGTTTCTTGTAAAAAATTACCAAACTTCTACATGACCTTTAGTAATATGAATTTCGAATTAGTGTTCCATTTCATTCCAAGTGAGTTGTGGTGTCAATGGAGATCACAATTTGATTGCGCAAAATATTGACGTTCAGCACTTTGTTGGAATAAATTATGACTTAGAAAAGTTGGATCTTAACACTTGTAAATTTCAATAAGAAAAAACATAATTATCGAGCTATTTGATTATTAAATATATTTAACATGATTATCGAATTATTTTTTTTAGTGAAGGCACTGCGTTGTAACAACTATCTGATCTCTAAAAGCGAATTAGTAACTTCAGTGCTTTACTTATAACTGATGTAATCCGTAAATATTTACTGTTTTTCAGCAATAATATACTGATTCACTTTTAGAGAGTGGATATGCTAAAACTGTTTGCTTTTTCACAAACTTGCACATTTACATACGATGTTCCAACAAGACAGAATCCTCTCACCCTTATTGAAGCTTATAAGTCCGCCAAGTGTTAAATGCAACTTTTATAGTTTACTCCACCACAAGGTGTCAAACGTGAATATGTTATGTAATCGAATTTTGACCGCCATTAGCATCACAATTAATGATATGCTACAGCGCACTTGGCGTAAAGTGGAATATTTGGCTGATATCCTTTGTGTCAAAGATGCTTATGTGGAAGTTTGGTAACTTTTAGTCAAAGTTTTAATTTTTCTTGATGATAAAAATATCCGTGCAGAAATACGTACATATTTTTAAGAATTTTAAGCACGATCGTGAATACATCAAACACGATAAAGAAAGCCAAGATCGGTATTATTTGTAACATTCAAATTTTGAATGTTACAAATAATACTTGCAATTATATCTGGAATAAATTGATTTAGTAAAAGAATACACTGTGTGTGAAAGAAAAGATTGGTTGCTGCAACAAATTAGATGGTTAAATATGGCATATCATTTTTAATTGGCTGTAGCAACCAATTAAAAATACCATGCCATATTTTACCATCTAATTTGCTGCAGCAGCCAATCTTTTCTTTCAGTGTATATAATATATTATTTGCAACATCCAAAATTTGACTGATCTTGGCTTTCTTTATCGTGTTTGATATATTCACATATACGGTCGTGCTTAACGTCTGTATCTATACATATCAGTTATTGCGAAGAATATTTCCGAAGTCTCAGTGGTCGAGCTGGCTAAGACACTCTTCCGGGAAAGTTGAGAGGTCCCAGATTCGAATCCTGGCTGAGGGTAATATTTTTCGCAATAAATTTCTTACTTTCTTTCTTTCTAATTTAATTTAGGAGGAATTATTAACGTTTCAGAATGATTGTGTTGAAACCGAATGTTATCGGTTCACAATTATATCTGAAATAAATTGATTTAATAAAAATATATATAATGTATTATTTGTAACATCCAAAATTTAACCGATCTTGGCTTTTTTATCGTGTTTGATCTGTATTTTTATTTCTCATTACTTCAAAATACCGGAGATTCATCATGTACCCCTCCGTACTTCTTGCACATTTGTATCTGTACTTTTTTTATTTAGATACTTTAAAGCAATATTTATATAAATACTACGTGCATTTTTCCGTAATTGCTGTCGTAACACGGCATGCATTTTACCCAAAATTGCAGTATAAATGCATGCTTATATGATGCATCGCAGGGAAGAATACAAACGCGCGTTTTACACATTTTTGTGATTCTGATGGTTAAAACGTTTGGGCAACACAATAACGTAATAAACGTAACGATATAAATGCCAAGCCATGTTTGTTGGAAAGTGCAGAACGATACAATCTGTTCGAAAGTAAAGTCCATCAGATTTTTTGTTCGGAAATAGCTGATATAAAACGATCACCCGTAAATTTTATCAAGCTGGATGTTTCGCATCTTCGAAACAGGATTGCTTTTTATTGACGACCTCGCTTATTCCCGAGTCGAATGATAGGCGATAATTAATCGCTAGTAAATAACTTTGGTCGAAACAACTTCCCAAACGTGCTATCGTAATCACTTTAAAGCCTCTTTGAAGGCCCTTTCACGATCGCATAGCGGGGACCGATAACGGTATATTAAAATTGACGCGGTGATACGATTAATGCAAATGCAGTTGGAGCACCAAAGCATATCGATCGAAGCGGCTCGTTCGTTTACACGATCGGCCGGCCGACATACTTGGTATCCCTATATCACGATCCACTTGCAACATGCTTGTTGCAACACACGCTGCGGTTACGCGCATCATCGCCACCGCTGCCGCGGCCGCCATCGTCATCATCCTCTTCACCCGATCATCGTCATCATCGCGATCATCATCGTCATTGTCGTCATCGGTGGTGACATTATCGTTATTATCTGTCGGTCACCGTCGCGTTTCAACGACGCCCGCGGGCACCCGTCGCGTTTATCGATTGAATTTAGCATAATCCCGTATTCTACGGGCGGTACATAACTGGCCGCAATTCACCGCTCAATTCCATACACCGCGATGCGTCACGCCGCGTGCAACGCGTGGACGAGACTTCTGCCCACGCTGCGTTTCACGCGCAGCTGTGGCTACGTGCTGCAGTTACGTTACGAGGGAGATCCAGTTGCTCTCTCGTGAATTATCAAACGGATGTCCCGACGGTTATGCCAACGAGGTAAGAGATTAAGGTTTGAGACGTTTGAAATACGGAGAGGCAACAAATTGTCGAACGTCAATTCAATGCCCTCCCGTTCAATTTATTAGAAATCTTGCACGTGAGAAACGTGCAGGGCAAAGGCGGATTCAATATACGTGTCAAAAGTGTGAAGTTGAAAACAACTCCGCGATGCCGTTCCCGACGAAAGAAAAGTTGCTGAGATTTCTGGAAAACTGCTTAAGCACTATTTCATTTTAATATGATTTAATGGAGAGATTGTGTTAAACGAGTTTTCAACGTTCTCGTGATTTTCTTATTGCTAACCCAGTTTCATGAAGACCATTGAAGTACGTATATCCCAGGGGATATCGAATGTCTTCACCTGAAAAATTATTAGCGGACACTTTAATCTTCTTTTAATATTTTACGTAACAATGCGCATGCAATTAAGTGTCTTAAAGATTAATTATAGCGCGTCTAACTTGTAGTCAGAAATTTACAAATCGCGTAAACTAGTATTCTTCACAAAAAGGAACGAGAAAGAAAAGTCGATGCTCGCGTTGCTTGGGTTTTGGGATGGTATAGTGCGTGTTCTCGCTCGCAACATAACTCCCGCAAAATTTACTGGCTGCAGAACCGTACAGCCCGCCACGATTTACCTGCACTTTTATCGCGCCGTATATATAGAAATACACATGTACGCGTATATACGTATATACGACGGGGAGACCCAGCTGTCGGTTGCACGAACTCGTAAGTATTTCCGTACACACACAGTTCGTGAGTGGTATTTGCACCCCCATGTATATCGCACGTACGTGTACATAAATACGTCAAAATAAAGGAACGAGAGAAAAGAATCAACGAGGACAGGAATGCGATTTCGTACGTAGTACGACGAACGAAAGCCTCTTTAAGTGACATTAAATGTGTCCACGTGCGTTACAGATTAAAAGATATAATTACATACAAATAATTGCAAGATTCAATTTATGCATTTTGATAGTGTTGTTAAAATTTTCCGGGTACTGTGAAGTTTATCCACCGTTTTAATAAAACCGAAAAATTACGCGATTCGTAGATTTTTATGCGTTACAGTGAAAAGATCGGCGGTAATCACAAAATTTCACGAGTGTTTTTGTATTGCTCGCCTCTGTGCAAAATGTATGCGAAACTATAGTCGAGTTATCGACGGGGAAATTTATGGAAATTTACGGTCTATTTATGGCGCTTTACGACATCGCGATATCTAATAAATTGCGGCACAACATTGCTTCTTGAATGAAATTCATCCGCTCAAATTAACACTCTTTCGCATTTCGCGTTTTCCATTTACGGATGGAAAGCAAAGTAATAAGTGGATTATTGGAACAAGTTGAAATTGGAGAACTGTTACGCTGTAAAAATTAATTGTGATATACTATTCGATAATAAATTCGCATTGTATTCATAAAACAATACGACAGCATATAATATAGTTAATTTGGGCAAGTTGCTCTAATCGAAATTTGAATCGATAATCTGAATCGAAAGTTCAAAAATGCTAACATACAATTATTGCAACGAAAGAATGAACACAGAGGTGACGAATATTTGTGTTTCGTTAACTAAATGATAAGCGCGCATTTCGCGTCGAATACGATTTTTCCGCCGTGCGATTTAATTACGTTACTTTGCACGCTTTCACTCGCGTGGCTAATATTCTGTCAAAGAGCATCACTGTATCCATAATGTCCGCGAATTCCTGCCTCCGAGACTACCTTCGCGGTAACGAGGATTGAAGGTGGATCGCTAGAAAAAAAGAAGAGAAATAAAGAGAGAAAGAGCAAAAGGGAGGAGAAAAAAAGCATCGGAACGACGCGGACAAAAAATCGCTCTTGTGCGATTGAAATACGATGAACGGTTTGATCGGGTTTCCGATGGACGAGCGAAACTCCACATAAAGTTAATACCCACAGCGGCTACGACACGCTAAAATACACACGTGCGCGGCTATGTATATATCACGCGGATTTTCTCATGGGATTTCCAGTCCGGTGACGGAAGTCGGTCGAATTTTTTTTGTTTTCCTTTCTGTCGTCCGTTTCCTTTTTCCTTTTTTTTTTGTTATTTCCTATCAGTCGGAGAACCGAACGAATGATTATTGAGTTTCCAAACGGAGTGCGCGACGCGAATTTATTTTTAGATTTCCAAGGCACGGCCGAGTTATCTGTAACCGTAGCCAGCGTCCAATTACATCGAGAATCTTTATATTAATCGACAAACGCATTAAGCGTTGGGCCGATATTTATCGGCAGTTCAATATTTTTACTTGACTTTTTCCCTAATATTTACGGATACGTGCAAGCTTGCTAATTTCATCGAGGGAAATGGTACCCATGGGTTTATTTAGCTTCTACGCGGCAAATGGTTTGCACGTCTCTGCCGGCGCGGCGATTGCGTTACAGTTAACGAATCATTCCTGATTCTGAAACGAATAGTCGGCTCGTCGCTGCAACGTTTCAGAAAAAAAAACAGATGTAAATCGAATCAATAAAAAGATTCCAAAACAAACAGGTTGATATATACGTATGTACACGAGAAAACAACAACGTGAACGATGAAAACAAATAGATAATATTACTGAAACATTACAGATCTCGTTATAAATCATTTTTGTCCTTTTTCTTCGTTTTTCGCACATATTTGAAAAATTTTTCTTATTTTACTTCTTTTATTTCCTTTAGCCGTTTTTAATTTTTCCAAGTTTCCAAAACTTGTCATAAAAACCGTCGGTGGAGTCAGCGATAGGAAGCAACGGAAACTAATCCAGTCGATGTGGATCGTACTCCAAAGTTTTCAATCTCGCCTTAACCGTCGAGTTTGGGCGCGAAAACGGGCGCGGGAGAGTTTCGCGAGATGCATTAAAGCCACGCCGAACTCTCGCGTCGAAACTTACCAGGCGGCGGTACCGCGCTGTCGCGGTCTCGTTTCATCGTTTTCGCCGATCCATCCTCCTCCGGTGCGGCGCGGCGGCTGGCTTTAGGTGCCGCGACAGCGTGTGTACATAAACGCGAAATCCATTAACGACATCGCCCACACATTCGTGTACATACCTGAGATCCGTCTGTATACATACGCAAGCTCGCGCTCGCGCAAGAGACGTATTACGGTCGCCTTGTGACGTGAAAGCGTCGTCAACGGATCGGGACGCGTCGTGTTAGCGAATTATTTCCTCGCTGTATAGTACAAATGTCCCTTGTGCACATCACGAAGAGGAATTTTCGGAAAGTTGTTTTCTCTGAAAATTTTAAGATTATCAATTGACCTTTTGAGCTGTCTTCTCTTTATGATTAACTCTTCCCTTACAAATATGGGTCACTAGTGACCGAGCGATTCCTGTTTATTCAAGATTCTCGCAAGTTCGATGAATCCAGCGCTTATTACCTCCTCGTAAAAAAATGGGGGGGGGGGGAGAGACCTGTGTGCGGCGGGGCGACCCCGGCCGTCAATTTGTCTGTGACTGGCGTGCAGTTCAAGTTGACGTGAGACGCTAGTGACCCATGTTAGTATACAAAGGGTGCTTTTCGTGTAAAATAAAAATTGTGTCAAAAAAATTATTATAAGTATTCTATTTTCACTCTAAATTAATGTCTGTTTGTTTTCATTAAAAAATGTTCTTTTAAAAGAATTATTTATCAATACTAGAAATTTAAAATGCCTATTACGGTCGAAGCTGGATCTTCGTTGCTTAAATAATTCAATCTTGAATTACTAATATATACTATATATGTACCTGCATATATATCATATTCTAGTCTTTTTCAAACTGCGCGCCGAATTATTTTTCCGGCCTCGGTGGTCTAATGGCTTAGGACGCTCGTACGGAATACAAGAGATCCGAGTTCGAGTCCCGGCCGAGATAATATTTTTCGCAATAAATTTATGAACAGTTTTTAACATATTAACATCTTTATAGTGGAATTACATTTTCTTCAGTAAAATTGACATTTATTATATGTTAAATTAATTCATGTTTTATTCATTTATTTTATTGTTAGAATTTACGTTCCTGAAACACTTTACTTTATTTTTTTTTAAATAATTCGGCGCGCAGTTTGAAAAAGACTACAATATGGTATATATGCAAGTCATATATAGTAAATATTAGTAATTCAAGATTGAATTATTTAAGCAACGAAGATCCAACTTCGACCGTAATAGGCATTTTAAATTTCTAGTATTGATTGAGTATTTCTCACATATACGGTCTAAAATAAAGATATTGTTTAGAATTATTTATTTTTTAGACAAAATGGATAGAGCTGAAGAGGCGAGTCACGCCTTTCTTTACATGTTTATCTAAATGTGTAGTTACATTTTATATATTTTTTTTATCAAAAAATACATTATTTGATAACAAAATAAAAAAATGCATATTTTAACTGGATTTTTCCCATATGTCCCTTGTTAAAAATTACTCATATTCATGTGCTTAAATAATTCAACTTTTTGTAGAATTCGAAGTTCTAGTATTTTTTTTTTCAAAACTTTATATCTAAACTACAAAACTCTGGAGTCATATTTTTATATTCATTATAAAAAGTTATAATTTTTGAAATCAAATGCCATTTTTTACTTATAAATTATATATACTATATTTTATTATTTTCCAAAATAAAGTTCCAATATTTATTTTAGAAAGTGAAAGTATGTTGGTAAATTTTAGATATTTTTTTAATCATTCTGAATAGGTGAAAAAATGAACGGATTCTAGTGACTCATATTTGTATGGATTGTAGCTTGTACAGTGTGTGAGTGTGTGTGTGTGTGTGTGTGTGTGTGTGTGTGTGTGTGTGTGTGTGTGTGTGTGTGTGTGTGTGTGTGTGTGCAAGGGTTAAATCTAGAAATAAATTTTTTAGTGAATTGTTTTTCGAAATATTTCTGAAAGTCTGAATGCCCTAGAAAAATATTAAACAATTTTTATATCACTTCGAATTGACGTTAAAGATTTTCAAATGCAAAATGTTTGCAAACTGATTATGTTGTAATAATTCTCAATGCAACTGGCAGCCGCGTCTGATCAATATGTGCCAGTACTACTTGCACTGTATTGAACTGACGAGCCACGACGCGTCGTTGGCCGCAAAAAGTACTAAAAGGAACAAATTATATTTCTTTTTTACATTTTTTGTTTAATATCCTTTTTTGTACTGAACACATTTAAAAATTAAAAAAAGAAAATATTGCGTAAAGTCACGGAAATCGCTGGCGGGTTCTTATCATTCACAATGGATTGTTGCAATTGCAAATGGTACAACGAAACTTTGGAACACGAGGGAATTTTACCAAAAGCATCGTCGAGGGAATGCCAGCTTTTCATTCGGTCAGCTTCAGGCGAAATATCATTTCGCGACGATAAGCCAGCGCGGTGCGACTAGAACCGTGCACGCGTAAAACGCGTATGTAACATGTACACACACAACACACACACACACATCGTGCGCTAATATCTATTCGACCGGCCGCGGTATATATTATACCGTCGCGGTTTCGTATTTGCATCGCCATGTTGAAATGATGTTATCTCGCAAAATTGCACGCCGCACCGTGTAACGAATGCAACTCGATTCGCTTCGCGGGTACGGATAAATATTTTTAATATAGAATCACACTACAGGCACTGTATGCAAAAATATATGGTAATTATGCGCCTGCGTATAATACAAATCAAGTGCGTCCGTTGTCCGAGGAAAAGGGGTAATCACCGCTTACGTCATTGATATAACTACATCCAAGCCGGGAGATATCTCGAATTCCGAACGTGGGATTAAAACGCGACCGCTTCGGTCCAAGGAGAACTATTATTATATAAATACCAGTCCGTCCGAAACGGAGATTCCTCTGGGAAACGTCCCGATTGTGCACGTTTTCGCATGCGTTCGAACTTTGTGTGCCCGATTCTATCTTTCGGGTACCGATTTACTCCCAATGATCAGACACGCGTCAAGTAGGAGCATTTGGACGACGCAAGATTTGCAAGTTCCGTCAAAGATGCGGCGTTCGATGAACGATACGCGACGACAAAGAGGAGGATCAAAGGCATGGGACAGTCCCTTCACTTTTCGATATCGTGCTGTCGTTCAGTTTGCCTCCCATAAACAGGAAAAACTATCGCGTACCAATCACCCTCGCTCTCACCATACTTCGTTTTGGAAAATTCTCTCTCTCTCTCTCCTCCCCCTCCCTCCTCCCTCCTCCCTCTCACTCTCTCTCTTTTAGACAGCCCGAAAATCTCGCGTGTATACCTATACCACCCGCCAGTCTGCCGCATTTATCTTGGTCAACCCTATCACATAGGAAAGAGAAGGAGGAAAACACAGACAGCAAGAATAAGAGGGTTGAGAATAACCACGAAATGTAAATCACCGGCATTTCGAAAGCCTCGCGGGATTTTGCGGTCGATCCGATCGCATTTATCGGCGCGCCGTCATTTTTCCAAGTTGGATCGCGCCACGGACGACACGTTCATTAATTTATCGTAATTAAACGTGCTTGCGTTATATCGCGAATCCGAACTGCGTGGCGAGTAATTTCTTCAACGATGCGTGAGAGTCGACACCTGTCGTGTATAACGCGTTCTATCAAATTTAACGACAGATTCCCCGTGGAATTAAACTTGATTGAACGAGTCTTTCTCGGATACGTCAACAATTCATGTTAAATATCTTCACGACGAGAAGTATGCTCTCGAAATATTCGTAACGGAAAAATCGGTCCAAGGAATCAATCAAAGAATTCGTGATTAAAATTTGATGTAACTAAGATGAAGTACCCGATATAAATTTTCTCTCTTTTTCTCTTTCTCTCTCTCTCTCTCGCTCGCTCTCTCTGATACATACGCGCGTATCATTACGCAATTCGTAGTAAGGTATTGACACAGCACTAGAATACATAATTTATCCCGACGGACTTGGTTCGTACGCCTGCTGGATCTCTCCCGGGCGAGTCAATATTTGCCGACGTCATGGAATTTCTGCTGGTGCAGCATCGCACTACCAGGTAGCTGATACGCGAGTGAGCGAGCGAACGTTAGCTCTGGGCAGATATCAAGCACGACTGCCGATGAAGCATGTAAGACGATCGACAGAGATCGATTCGTATCTGGGAGAATCGATCTACTGTATCGTTGCGAGCGCGAAAGCTCCCTACGTCACCGCGGTAACGATTAATTCCGAAAATTAGTTTGGGAGACTCGAATAGACAGACGAGCCAAAAATATCGAGTGTCGAAGTGCTTATTTGTATGCATCCCGCTTCATATAGTTGGCCGTGTGTAATTATAGCAAATTGCGATTGCCGGTCAACCGAGTCGCGCGAATCTGTGCATATGCGCGCTCGAATCAACGTTAATCAATAACGATAAATTGCTGTCTATAAATTATATCCTGTGCAATTACAACGAATTACAAAAATTAATTAAAAACTCTATCCCCCGCGTCCCGCGTAATCTCTTTCCCGATGCACTTCGACGCACTCGGCTTATTTGTAAATCGCATTTTGCGCGTGATCCCAAGTTTATTTCCCGAGCAGATATTTTTCGCGTATATTAAATTAACGTATAATTGCTGTTACACCGACGACGCAGTCGTTCCATTTCATCATTCACTCCGTTCGCTCTATGCAGTAAAAATAAAATAAACACGCGGTGTCCGTCGAAAGCAATCGTCCAACCCAGCGAATAATTCCACTCAGCGTTCGCAGATTTTTTTTTTTTACCAAATGAAAGAGATACGAGTGCTTATATACGGAATAACGCTCGTATTGGATTTTCGCGTTCGTTTTATCGTATTTGTTAAGTGCGTACGTGCGTGCGCATCGTGCTTTTTTGACTTACTTAAACATTATCTCGCGTCTCCTTTTCCGGAAGGGGAGAAAGACCCATCATGATCCCGGGATCAATTCATCCATCTCGCATAGAATCGGCCCACGCCAGGAAACGAGCTAAAAACGAGCCGGCGAGGTGCATCGACGGTGAAAAATAATTCCGGGGACTATCACTTTTCCACCAGAGACAAGGGGGAGAGGCACGTCACGCGTTTGAACGTTCCGCCCTTCGACTGTATAAACTTTATTCGCTACTCGTCGAGCGAATACGCACTGCCGCTCGACCGCGCACAGTTTAGCTCGTGACAATAGTAGATACATACGCGGATGAGTGTGCGTGCGGGGGTGTATATGGTAGTGGTGATACTCCCCCGTGATTTACATGTCGCGCGGTAGAAGCCGCCGCTCGCGGCCATTTCTTGCTGATGTTTCTTTTCCCGCGAAAAGTTGCCGCCCGCTTACTTTACCCCCATCCCTTTATCGATATACGAGGCAATCGTCTCTCAGTTCGATCACCTTCGCTCGACCTGTGTGCTGATTTCGAGCGGGATGTGCAGCCTGGAGGGAAACGCATCCCGATAGAGGATATTTACCGTCATCATCGCCTTGCGAACGAGAATATTTCCCATCTCGGCGGTTGCATACTCTCCAGGCGAGTCTCTCAAATATAATTACTATCCGCCACGGACATGTGTGACGTTCTTCCGTGAAAATAGGTTAGTGACGTTATCACACACGAAGGATTATCGGAGAATATTTTGCTGATGGATTTTCTTCTTGAAAATATATGGAGTGTACTATATGTATATCTCGTTTTCTCTGTTTTATTCTTGCTTTTTTGTGACAATAGAATGTGCTGCCTTTCTTCGTCTTTTATTCTCTTTCGTCGTCTTTTTATTTACAGGAGAACAAATAAAATATAAATAATTTTTTATAGTAGCGAAAAATTGTTTTATATTTAATTAAATTATTTTGTTTTTTATTTAATTAAACTTTACATTTAATTAAAAATAAGTGGAACGTGCGCGCGCGCGTATAATAGTATATAACATAATTAGTAGAATACAATGTTTAAATTTGTAAAGCTACGAAGAAAAAAATATAAATGATAAAAAGGAGCATTAATCTAAACGAACAGTTGCTTGTTTAGGTACGAAGAGTATCAGCTGTGAGTGACGCACTTAGTGCCTCCCATTATTCTCCTATTTCTACAACCATTTTCACCAAACCCTTACCATTTGCGCTCCAGTATTATTAATGTACAATCTCGAATTTGCGTTCTTATACTTCTTTTCCGTGAATGTTTTCCTTTTTGAATTTACCTTGTCTTCAGTAGATCCGCAAAGCCTTTGTGACTACGAAATTTTCTATTAAAATCTTACTCGTTCTTACTTTCATTCACAAATTGGTATCTTTAGAGCAACAGAAATATAAATTTGGCTTATCAATATTTCACATTTATGCTAAGGTCGGTTTCTAAAGTATTTTAAATTTATATCTTAGATTTATGTGTTGTATCTCATCAAGATTGCCGTTGCTCTTAATATTCAATATATCTGTTCTTTTTAGCTGAATTTTTTGCACGGTTTTTCTTTCCTTTTTTCTTTTTATTTTCATGATGGAGAAAAAGAAAGGAACATGAAATGCAATACAAGAAGTTCAAAGGAAAAAGAACAAGTCTATATAATGTGTTTTTTTATCACTTTTAAATGAACACGTATTTCTCTTGTATATTTTCAGGTAAGTGAAGTATCGAAAACTCTGCCGAAGATGCATTTTGATGTCGCTGACGCGGTGAGTAACCAGATTTATCAAGATACTAACCCGAGAACGTTAAAGACAATTCTATCGCGTTCCATCAACGCGCATTTACATCAATCTTTTACCAGGGCATCTATATGACAGCGACTATTTACCGTCAAAATGACATTAATCGTTTTCGTACTGAAATATAATGCCGGCGCGTCCGCGTTTTCCGCGAAATAAATATTTTAGCGAAACGTTTAACGTTGTGGAGAAATTAATTCGTAAAACTGGAAAAAAATTGAGAGAGAATGTACGCGTTTATAGAGCGTTCATTTTGCGTATAGCTAAAAAGGAGAAATGATTATTTTACTTCTGACAGAAATAAATAGATCGAGTATTTTATACGCGAAACTTTAGTGACGTTGCGCATATTACAGTGTATCGCAAAGTTATTCCGCTCGCGAAACGCTGGAAGCGCGATTTACTGTTTTGTGGAAAGTACTTTTCCCCATTTGCGTCAAAGAGTGGTTGAGGGAGACCACCAAAGAGAGAGGGGGGAGAGAGAGAGAGAGAGAGAGAGAGAGAGAGAGAGAGGAGGACAGCAACGTGTTAAAAAGCGAGTAGAACGAGGGAAATGCACTCAGAGCAGAGATGAGAAAAGTTTTGTTGACTTGGCTGAAATTTAATTTCGACTGGAATTTCACGCAGAGTCCACCGACATTTTTATTAGTTCAAGATTCGCTCGCGTATCATATTGCCGATTCATTGATCACTCTGACAAATTAACGATTTTATTCAAGGTAAGCGACCAAACGTATTTTCGGGTCCTCCAGTATCTATTGCACTCCAGAAAAATATCGCGATGTATTTAAGAATATTTTTACTCGCGGTTTCGCTCGCGCTATTTTTAATTCATTTTTAATTAAGTACATACGCCATTGATTTTTGAAGAGGGCTGCAGTCAAAGAATTTTATTTCCATTACATGGAAAATGTGGTGCGTCCTTTATCACGAAATCACGGTGATTGTTCATTTAACCCCTTCATGTCCAACCGATATCGGTTTCGATGCAAACCAGTTTCCAGGGCCAATTTCCATTGTTGTGATAACATCAACTGTATGTTATTTCTTTATGAATCAGTTGTTTCGAGCTTAATAGACAGAGAGAAAGAAAGAGAGAGAGACCATTGTAATGACATTCAGTGCATTCGTACCTGATCGTGGTTTATTTTGTACGTTTACGAATACAAACACATATATATATATATATATATATGTATATATATAAGTTATTCTTTCTTTACGTTATTTTATTTACACATGAAAAAGCGATTTATTTATATCAGGGGAGAGAAACAGGAAGAATGAGAATTCGAAATTACTGCGTATAAAGTTGCTGATACGAAGGAGTTAATTATCTGCGGCGTTACTTCTTATCTATGTGAAAGCCTTTAATGCTGATTGCTTTGAGCATTGTTCTCTCCGGACACCAACGGTGGTATTTGTGTGCCCTGCGGGGTGTCGGAAACCATGCGGCGAATCTCGGCCAGCAAGGCTGCGCTTCAACGTGATGACGATTAATTGATCGCTTCTCGAACGAAGAGCGAAGCAAAGTGCGTCCCGCCACCAAATGCAATGATACCTGAATCCTTCGTATAATACTATTGCCGTCGATGTTGTCGAGAACGTCGTTGCAAGACCGCGCGGCAGTAAAGCCACACTTTACGATCCCAGTTATAACGTGAATTAGAGCGCCTTGTCGTAAATATCGTGATACGCTCTCCCTCGTTCGCCGATGACGCGAGTAACGGTATATACGCGCACACGTCGCTTCGTAAACATAAATATTACGCATTGCGTATTTACTGGAGAGATTTTTATTAAGCTCGGTAGCGCGCACGACATAAGCTTTTATTTCGTACGGCCATTGGCCCGGATTGCCGTGCCACGCTATTTGGAAAGCATCAATCGTAAGCAAAGTCCATAAATAAAAGAGATCCTCCGTGGAAACTAGTCCGTGTTTCCCTTTGCGAAGAAGGGAGCGACGGGTAAATAGATAATAAAATCCTATTTCTTACTTAATTCCAGGGGAAAAGTTAATTTACAGGATTTTATCTTGATGCTTGATCATGCAAGATCCCTCCGTCAGCAATGTGGAACTTTCACCCTTCGTTCGCAACTTAGATCTTCAAACTTTAGTCAGATTTTATATTGTTCCGAATTATGTAAAAATCTGAAAAAATTCTTACATACTTGTGAAAAAAAAAACTTTAACAACGAGTTTTTACTATCATAGAAGTTGGATTGTGCTTTACTTATTTTTTTAATTTATCTATCAAAATTCATAAAAAATAGACTGTATCTTTAAAGTTTAATATTACCAACGGAGGGCTAATATTACAGATTCAAAAGTTGTGAAAAAGAATACCGTTGAGTCACATTTTCTTTGGAGCAAAAGATTGTTTCAAAGTTTTAATAAAAAAAACGTTTCATTTCGTTATATTGTATGGTTTTTTTAAAAGTCATTTCGTATACGATAAGGGTAGGTCGAAGTTTTCAATCCCGACAGAGACTCGTGCAAAACGTATCGTCTCGGATTGAATTTCAGTCGCGGTCGGAGAATCTGATTCAGAACAGCTTCGACGCGACGATGGAACGGGCGGGGGTGGCAGCCGGGTGGTAGGTAGGTGGTAGGTGGAGGTTGTAAATGCCGTCGTATTTAGGGAACCGATCCCACGCTCAAGGCTGGGGCTCGGCAGGCAGGCAGGCAGGCAGGCAGGCAGGCAGGCAAGCAAGCAGAGCTCGCGTGTCTAGACCGGAAGTGGTTCTCGTGCTAGGCGTGGCTCCTTGATATACAACCCCTTGTATCTCACGCAGCAGCAGCTATCCGAGTGCCCCTACGTCGGTATGCTTCCTCCGCCGCTGTGCATGTACGAGATGTCCAATAACCTTTGCCTAACCTCTTGAAGCGGAACGAAGTCGATCGATCTCGAGTCGGCCGACTCGGAAGTTATTCGGTGACCACTGATTTCTGTTCTCTCGGTACAGTAGGAAAAAGGGTTGCTTTTCGTTCTGCCTGCCATTCATCCCCGTCGAGAAATCTCGCGCTCCGCCCTCGCGGCAAAGTTTACTCCTATATGGTTTAGCATCGATCCAAAATGAATCGCAGATTTTTTTAACACTCACACTACAGAGCGACCGGTAATCACTCTGACGATCAATTCTAGGATGTTGAACATTGAGAATATTTCGAATCATGGCGTAAATATCACTGAATTGCAAACTTTGAGTAACAAAGCTTTTACTACTTCTGAGAAAGTATGAGATCAAGAAATTAGTAATTTCGCTATATTAATTATTATATAATATGCTATTTTTATATATACATATATATATATACATATCACGTAGCATAATATTACCCAATTACCCATTGACGCGATCTACTGTAATAATAACGTCCTTGTTCGTATTGACATAGTGATCAGCCGCAGCTGCGAACACCTAGGGCATTTATCGACCAAGCATAAATTGTCTGCATTTGATTTGTCCCATTATCGGGTTATTTCCTAAACTAACAATCGTGCTTTGCATCGACCAAGTATGTCGACACTAATTTACTGGCGAAACATTTCATTATAACCTAGTTGAAAATTAAATCTTTATGAAATACACAATTTTCATTTCTTAAACGATTCTAGTTCTTAGTTATAATTATTTGAGAACAAAACATTGAAGATTTACTTATCAACAATGGCTTAATTATAATATGACTTGATTATAATATGTTATTTATTGTAATACTTCAAAAGTCTCAGATGATTCTAAATTGTAATTATTATTTAAAAGATACCTGCAACTCTCCTTGAAATTTTTTATTTACATGTTATTTTACAAATGGAACGTATATCTATCATTACAGTTGCTAAGAGATAATGCGCTGTCAAAAATCTTGTTTATTATACTAATTTATTAATTTAAATTATTTTAATTATAATTAAAGATATACAAATTTTAGAGGGCTAATTTGAAGTCAGCGCAGTAGGAAGTACGCAATTTACATTTTAAAAAAAACATTAATAGTACAATGTGTTAAAATGTTAGTTTGAACGTTTCAGCTATCGGTTTTAGCCATCTTCAGCAAATACAATATTAATATATGTTAAAGAAAATCTTCTTATAATTAAAGAAATTTATCATCCATCCTAATTATATAAATTCTATCAAGTAGATCTTCCTTCATTACGTATTCTACATGGGGCATCCAATTAGCGAACGTAATTAATATCTCTTTTTTTGCGTTCTAAATATTATAGCTTAAAGTTACATCATATTTGATAATACAATGATTCGATGTTGATTGAAACCACAAATATAAAAAATTCTATTATAATATTTTGTTGAAATCCTAAGTGATCAAAGAACTATGCACCTTGAAATTCCTAATTAGAAATTAGCCAATTATTCGAAGTTTGGTCATATATTTCTTTAATAATCTTGCATCTTGAACACGAAATATAATTGAAGACAATTCAAGTTGTCAGAATGAAATAATCACAATTAAGTATTCTACAACAAAACGTAATCGAATAATTCTGTATCGATCGCAACTCACAGCGCGATCAAGCTGCGAGTTGCGATCTGTACAGAAATTTATCTAACCAGAGAGAATATCAATTGGTCAGTTGATTATATATCATAATTTAATAATTAATAGTCCTCCACTTACTATGCCAATAACATACCAAACGCATAATTTTTCGCTTGCATGCGCATACTATTTAGACTAGAAATTACTAATTTGTCACATAATATGACTCACAATACACTGTGAGTATTGTACACAATGTTAGAGTGATTGTCCGTTTCAATACAGTTATCATTGTACGAAGATTTTTTATAATCTATGCAGCATGAACTATTTATCTCTACACTGAAAGAAAAGATTAGCTGAATATAGCATAGCATTTTTAATTGGTTGCAGCAGCCAATTAAAAATGCTATGGGGGAGATCGGGGTAAGTTGTTACAGTTAGTTTTTTTAGTTGCCACAGCAGCACATTTTTATGAATTTTTATATAACTTACCCCATTGAGAACATTTTTTTTCTTCTATAGAATGGTGCACAAATTTCTATAAATAGACTGCTAACTTCGTCTCCATGTTTGAAAACAGTGCTAAGCAGCGCCATATTTGTGTTCACTCACTCTCACAAGTATAGATCACACAGATAATAATGTTAGTGTTTTCACAAAAATTTACGCTATACTCACAGACAGGACGCAAACATCCGCATATGTGAACTAAAACAAGGACAGCTCAAAATCAGGTTCATTTCTTTCTAGTGAATTTAATTATTATAAAAGTTTGTAGAATGGTACAATCTTAAAAAAAAGACAAACAGAGGATCTGTAAATGTAGAAACGTATGCGCCAGCGGCAAAGGAAATTAAAGATGGCCGCCTGTCTCTGAGAAAAGCAGCAAATGCGTATAATATTAATTTTATGATTTTACAACATTAACTTTAATAACTAATTAAAGAAAAAATTTATAATAATATATTTTTATAAATTTCATATTCTAAAATAAATATTACTTATGAACTTATTTCTTGTTTGATTTCATTGTAATATTGAATTTGCTTATACAGGGTGTTTGGAAAGTAATGCTAAATCTTTCACATAGAGGCAGAATGAACTGAACTGAGAAGAAAAATCCTCTACCATTTTACGATTTTAGCAATAGTTAATAAGATATTAATTGTTAAAAGTTGTCGAAAATTGGTTTTCAATAATTTTTTACTCAAATACTATTAACTTTACAGAAAAATTGCGAGAGACAAAAATTGTTTATTTTCTTCTCATAAAACTCTAAATATTTTTTCAGAACTTTTAGGACTGCATTTTCTTATTTTTACCAACATGAGAAAATACGGTATTAAAAAATTCTGAAAAAATTCTGAAAAAATTCTCAGAACTTTATGAGAAGAAAATAAACAATTTTTGTCTCTTATAGTTTTTCTGTAAAGTTGGTAATATTTGAATAAAAAATTATATATTGAATATCAATTTTAGGCAATTTTTAGCAATTAATATCTTATTAACTATTGCTAAAATCGTAAAATGGTAGAGGACTTTTCTTCGCAGT
>NW_017297858.1:282690-335368 GCF_001594075.2 Trachymyrmex cornetzi | reverse complement strand
ATATATATTTCAAGTGATATTGTAAATGTAACATCTTGCCCCATAGTGGTGCAAGTTGTTACAATTTACCTACTAATAGAAAATTTTAATTTTCAGTATTTAAAAACATAGATACAAATTAGAAAAAAATTAACTAGTTAAAAATGTATTTGAAGCAATGCATAGGTATTAATTAATTTAAGTGTTTACGTTAATAAAAAAATATTGCTAATAAAAAATTGTAACAACTTGCCCCGGTCTCCCCTGCCGTATTTTATCATCTAATTTGTTACAGCAGTCAATTTTTTCTTTCAGTATAGTAGCATTTCTGTTTGAAATATCATTAATTTATTTAAAAATAAAATATATGTATAATGCAATAATACAGATCTGTTCCAAAAGTATCCGACTTCTGCGTATATTTTTGTCCTTCTCTATTGTACATCTTCTTTATTGTAGAAAAATAGGCATTCAGTATTTAGGGGGGATCTTGAGGAGTACCCTTCCTCAAACGGCATGACCCAATAGCTGTTCAGTCGGCAACGGTACGCAGTTGTGTAAGCGTCGAAAATTCCGAACGACAGATTAGCTGCGTTCAGCAGACTCAACAGTTGAATGTACGCCGCTATTATTGATGCATTCTTCTAGATCTAAAATTCTGATTGAACGATCTAAAAGAATACACCAATAACAGCGAGCGCTCACTCAACTGTTGGGTCCATTGAATGCGCCCATTGCTTATTCACGCACTTACTTATTCATCTCACTTGTGTGATTCAGAATTTTTTTACTAAACATGGCATTGTCGAACTTTGTCAATCCCCGTAGTCCAGATATAGTCTCGTGTGACTTCTGGTTATTCCTTAAGTTGAAAAAATCCTGAATCAAGTAAAATGAATGAATATAGGTGAAATGTGATGTTAGGAGTTTTCGATGTTTACACAACTGCGTATCGTTGCCGAACAACTGTTGGATCGTTGCTTGAGACGAGCGTACTTCTCAAAGTCCCCTAAATACTGAATGCCTGTTTTCGACAATAAAGAAAGAGAGAAAGAGGGAGAGAGAAAGTGGATGGGAACAAAGATATGTGCAGAGGTTTTGAGTACTTTTGGGACGGACCTCGTATATCTAATTAAATTAAACAAGAGAAATCCTATATTCGGTCAAAGCGGATCTTAAAGCTTAAATATTTCTGTGTGGATTTATAATATATACATATCAGATTCTGCAAACTACTCGCCGAAATCTTCTTTGGTATTGAAACGCAATCGCGAGTAGAACCAGAATAATAATACTATTTATTAAATTGACAAGCAATTTAATAATTTTTTACTAATAAGCATCATAATAATTATATTTATAATAGCTGTTTTACATAGATTGTTTTATTTTTTTTTAAATAGATACGAATGATCGTGCAAAACAGAAAAGTACGCAAAAATGATAAAAAGTAGAAAGTTAGTTTTATTGTAAATTTTATATATATATATATACATATATAATTTCGCTCATTACTCAGATATAAAGAAACAACAAATCATGACATTACATGAAGAGAGTCAGAACTGCTAAGTATCTTTACGAGAGCTACTTGAAATAACGAGACAATAGTATCAAATATTACATTTCGTATTTCAACGAAGAACATGCTGGGATTGATCTCATTGTCAGTCAAGTCGGAGTCGGTTTTAATGGAAAGATAAAGACATGTCTCAATAATTCTATAATAATAATTCTAAAAATAACCGGATGATATGTATTTTCTGATTCTTTATGTTGAAATGTTGAAATGGAAAAATTTACTAAAACAACCTAATTACACTTTCTAAATTCGAAAAAAGGTGCAAAGAAATCAACTTTCGCGTCCAGACAGGAACCTCGGGAAAATTCGAGAAAAAAAGCGCATTTTGCTGTAGGATCGGGAGATGTGTCCCGTGTAACTCATAATGCGTGTGCAACAAGGGCTCTTCTAATTCCGGTAGCCGCGAGAAAACTGGGACAACGCCGACGGCGGTACCTATATCACCCCCATCTACCACCGTACTGGCACCAAGCACCGCCGGCTTCGCCTTCGCCACCGACACGGCGGGCGACATCACCGCGGACGAGATTACATTACTTAGAGGTCCCTACTTTGCGGTCTCTTGAAATGCACTCAAACTAATTTGCGCCCGAGAGCTCGGCGCCATCCTCCGTCTTCCCCTCTTTTTTCTTCACCACTGCTTCGTGCGGTGGCTGCGGACGCAGATGAATCCTTTTGACGCGTTAATCCAACTTTGCTCTCGCGGCTTTGGACTCGTTTTGAGCGAGAGAGAGGATGGAGAAGAACCGAGAAAGAAAGAAACTGTGCTTGTGAGTGGTTAACGAGGAAGAAATTTAAATTGATCATTGGAAATGTGTAGACCGAATAATACACAGCTGAGAGAGATCTTCCACAGCCTTTCACATTTTCAGCGTCTCCTGTCTTTTAGCGCATCTTTTTTGTTCTTGAACATTGGGGAAGATAAATAATTTTCTATTACGTTTCCAAGTTTCCTTACTTCGTTGATATACATTGTACTTTGTTTACTTTCTTCAAGAGTCTCTTAAAATTAGACTGTTTAAATTATTCGTTCTTATGTCCTCATTACGTAATGTAATTAAATTTATTTACATTCTAGAATAATTTCTGCGGATTGATAATGATCTAATTAAGAACGAAACGTGTAATAATATCGGATATTTCTATCTGCTATCCGCATTTATCTGACCTATTCTATATGTTGTTTGACATACATTAGTCTCATTTCTCGATTTGTGAACTGAGCTTCTCTCTGTATTTTTAATATAGAGAAATAATCTTGGGATCTATATTCGAATTTAAAATATCTACCAACTTTACCTGAATAAATGCCATTAAGCGCGATTACACCGCATTAGCAAATATTCCGCGAGAAGGAAAATGGAAAGAAAGATTAATCGCTTCGCTATCATTTACCATTCCATCGACGATATCTCTCGGCGCGTTAGGATTATCGAACTACAGTAAATGCGTTATCGCTTTTGTCGATGAATATCAAATCGAAGTAGTGAGCCATCGCGATTTTATCCGGAAACTGAATCTCGGCTGTCCGAGATTTTTTTCAGTAAAAGTACGTACATGTGCATCAATAATTAGCTTTTATTAGCCTGTCGTGCTAATGAAACGCGCGCGTATATCAGAGTGGAATTTAATTAAAACATATTTAGGTCGAGTGTGCAACCAACCGGCAATTAACCGGTTGCCACTGACATCGTTGTTATCATCGTTATCATTGCCATATACGGATTAGAATATTGGTGCTCCACTTGCCCTCTTTTTGTTCCTCTGTGACTCGCAAGGTATCACTTAAATTCTTCAATTATCCCATCTTGGCGGTGATGCCGCTATACAAAAAAGAAATTTTTTAAACAGACGAAACGTTCAATCGTGCCATTTTACATTATTGAATTTCCAATACTAACTTTCATTTGTTATTTGACATTGAACACAACTAATAATTATTATTCGCAAAAGCTGAATATTTCGTAAATTGTAAAATTAGTTCTGTTTTTGTTATCAGAAATGTTCAAGGTTTATATATCGCTATAAAGCAATGGATATACGGGATTCATTATACACGAGGAGGCTCGTTAATGTCCTTCCTTGTTTGTAGCATAACACAATTACTAAAAAAGTATTCGACAACCGTGCGAAGCCAGCGACTATAACATGGCGAAAGGTCCGCATTCGACGCCTGAAGTGCCGCAAATTTATACAATTAAGTCTAATAAACGTCGGAATAATTAGAAGCGTAATTGTTGTTGCGAGGAATAATTAAAAAATAATTGCGCTTGTCTCCTACCGACGACGACGCTCCTTGTTTTTTTTTCGTTGCATCCGCTATGCCATTCCGCGTTTTACCCTTTTAGTATCTCCATGTTCGTTTTTCTTCCCTTTTACTGTAATTCTATTTAAATTTCAAAATTATCCTTTGTTAGTTTATTCATTATCTGAATTGATGTAAGATGCTTAAGAGCGATGATTAATAACTAGGAAGACTGTTTTGTACAAAGAATTTTTTTATTTCAAAATTTTTATGCGTAAAATTATATATATCTGTCAAATATATCGAATTCAAATATCTTTTAAAAATGTATATTTGACATTTATTTTTTACAAATTCCATAAAAACGCAGTGCGACAAAAAATACACACACATTTTAACAACATATATATACTATTACTATATTTCTATGACTCTTCGTGCTATTGTCATTTATATAATTTGAAATGTATGCAACAAATCCTATTTATCTTGCGCAATCGATCTATATTTAATGCTTTTTACGTCGATTAATATTATTTGTTTAAGAGCATTTTATATTAACATTTTATATTAAAATTATTTCCATGAGTTTTAAACAATTTCTTCTCGAAAATTAAGGATGTATTGAACATATTTTAAAAACATTCAAGATATTATGAAAAAATTACAGATTGTTTTATATTGCATTTGAAAGTAGTAGAAAAAATTTAGCTTCGATTTCTATATGGAAAAAATTATTTCACAATAAGAAATAAATATATGCTCTAATGAAAATATTAAGAAATAATTAAAAAATGTGAATTTTTTTATTTAAGTATTTTAAATATATATTTAAAATGATTTATAATATAATATAAAGTTTCATTGCGATGCAGAGATTAGTTGTTCTGTAAACAAAATTATTTTATTTATTTATTTATTTATTTACAGAATAACTCTAAACAGACAATTAGAAACTTTGTCTAAATCATCTTGAACACTTAAAGTACTTACACGAAAATATTAAGATTTTTCTTAATGCTAATTTTCTTAATAAAAAAATAATTCAATTTTTAGTAACAAGTAGACTGGCTAAACTATAAAAATGTGTTGTTAAATAAAAATATAATCTCATTCACACAACTTTCATATGTATATAGTTTATTTGAAGTGTAAATATAAAACACATTTCTAAATTTAATTCACTTTGCAGGTACTATATGACCAATATACCAACATCCTTAAATAATATAACACATATAATAGAATTTCATTATTTTTTTCTCTCATTCTCTCTCTCTCATTAATTTTTGCATTTTCAAATTAGTTTTGAATTTGTTGATTTATTATGTTTGCGCGGCGTATATCACACGTCGTAATAGCAATTTGTTGCAACGAATGCACACTACGAGACCGTTCGTAGGAACAGCCCGCTGTAGTCTCCAGTACCAGCCACAAAAGGGGATTTAATGACGAAATCCGGATTTAGTGAGGCGATTCTGTCGGATATAAGTGCCCGGAGAGTCGTAAGATCGTTTATATACTAGCCGTTATTCGTAGACTTAACTTTTATATAGGCGGCAGTTATCGCGCGAAACTACGCCGCTGCAGTAAATTTTGAACAAACGCTGTGACTCAGGGAGCTTTTAAAGCTCACGGGAAAGTATCGTTCCAACGAATCCTATCAATGTCTGTAAAACGTACGCAGAATGTTGTCGGTGTAGCAAGTTTTAATCAAATGTCGGGTAATACGTCATTCACTCATCAATTCAAATTGATTCTGTACAGAGTCCCCAGGCTTAAATATAAATCTTAATTTACATATGTTTAACGCTGCTTATAATTATTATATTATTTCACTGATATATCGCAAATATATATAACTTTTCCTTTCTTTCATTCTCTCACTCATTCAGCACTCTACAAGGAATTTAAAATTAATACTTGTTCACTCTAGAGAACGATAAAAAGCACGAGTACAATCGAAGTCTCAAAATAGAACTCAATGGACCAATATTTTAGAATTCCACTGATATTCCTTATGTTACACGTTCTGCGTGGAAAATACCTTTTTGTCAAAACGTCACTGATTTGATATTCTTGCCTGTCCATAAATGTTTCGACGTCTGTCAATAATCTCAATCTCACCATATATACAGCACACTAAAATAGCATTTTATTGCCTGCCTACGTACCAATGACGAGCGTTTACTACCAACTTACAGGTCTTGTTTCCATGCCACGTGTGAACTAGTACGCTTCCACGTGCTACTAGAATATACGTAAAAATCGCACACAGTTCAATTTACATAACGCCGCTTTAATCGTTTTAAAAATCTATACACTATCACTAGGGTCCCGTAATATTGTCCAAGTTATCCGGGTGGCTGAAAACTGTCACTTTGTTCTCACTGTCACGAACTCACTAACTGGATGAACCGCGGCGGCGATCATATGTCGTGTCGGCGATCTCTCGGGGATGATGTTTAATGTCAACTACAGCTGGTTGAAGGGGACCAAATGCGTCAATTGGCGATATATTTGACCCGTGTTCAACCAGCTAAGCTTAACATTACATGGGGCTCGCTTGCGTCTATTCTTCTCTCTTGATGGCTCGCGTCGGCTCGCGTAGCTTCCTCGAGCGAGTCGCGGAATCCGCGCGACTTCGCGTTACCTCGCTCACTCGCTCTATGTGCTCGTCCATCCGTGAATGTCGAACGCAGAATCGTCGGCGCCTCCGATTCTGCTCGTGACATTTTGTGCCTCCCGATCCGTAATATAACCGATACCAGCGCGTCGCGTTACATTGTGGCTAATTGCTGACCTTTACTTCCGATTTTGCCCGACATTACGACAGACCGTCGATGTTTGGGATCGACAGGCAATCGACCGAAGAGGAAAAAAATGCACAACGACCACTTGAAGAAGTATCGTTTCGTTATTTTTTTGTTTTTCGAATTTTTTGGAAACCATACGTCAGTCAATAAAGCAAGGAATGGAATTCAAGTAAAGTGACACTTTCAAAAATTACATAAATATCAATATCACTGAATCAAAGAGCTATCGATCTCGAACATATTTCAAACGGATCGTAACAGTATTATCATCGTACACGTTTGTTGCGGAAAGGAGAAACCAGGATCGTGTCTTTAAGCCGGTGTCTTCCGGGCGGCCATTAAGGGTATCATTGTGCGCGGCGACAGACCGAGGGAAGGTTATTGGCAGGAAGAGGAACATTAAGATGGCAACGATGGACTCTCATTCGAGTCATCGAGCTATCCTCGTTGTCCTTCTACACCTTCCATCCTCGAGTACAGCCATTTCTGGAATCTGCCGATACCAGGTCAAGCGGGTTTAACGGAATCTCGCGTGAAGAATCAGTATGGAAGTATAAGAAAAGGAAAAAATCTTTTTCGACGCGTCGAATGTTCAAGAGATGATCCGCGACAAAGCATGTTCTGAAAAAAAGGATTCATCTCGTACGGGACGGAATGGATTCCTGACGTCGACGATCGCGCCGTTATTGCGTCGAGAAGGCATCGAGGGAATGACGCGTGTGCGCGCGCGCGCAGACGAATAACTATTCTAGGCCCGGCATGATGCGCGAGTAACACGAGACGCGTGCGTTTAAATATATCTCGCGACCATGCACGAAGTCTTGTCGCTAGCTCCGCTCGTCCGTGGCCGTCGCGCGTTTCGTCGTGGCGTCGGGAGCAGCGAATTTCGAACCGATTATGGCAATACCGTGGAAACGAAACCGGCGGCGAATGGAGCGAAGCCGAACAGAGGGTGCGGAGACATGAGGAGGAGAGGATTCTGCGCGATCCTCGCGAATGGAAGAAGAGTCGAGGGTCTCGATAAACCGTCTCCGCTCGACCAACGTCAAATATGGCAATGCGATACGCCTCGCGAACGAAACGTCCATTGATCTCGAGCTCATACCTTGATACCGATCCTCCGGGCTTCCCGATCGCCCTGGACTCTGGTTGAATCGGTTTCCGATGCAAAAACGGCAAGCGGGCTTTCTCGAAATAGGCACTCGAAATAGGCACTACACATTCATGTATATGAACGCTCCGCGTTCTTCTTCTTTCCGTATGAAACTTCTCGCGACACCATTTATAACGAGACGATATTCACCATTCACAATCGACCATCGTATCGTCGCCGAATTATTGAACATAGCACTGCACCATTGGTGATTACGCGAGCCGGCGCTGAGTATCGTCGTCGCGACGCGAATATTTCAGACGCTCGCGCGATCCTCTCGCGAACGTCCCGTTTTCGCGTATTTTTAGAAAAATTATGCAACGCGCGACGTTTTATGCCAGGGCGCACCTGGCTTCGCATATATTTCACTCCACGAATCGAATAAAATAGGATCTCCTTGGATTTATAGATCGATAGAGTACAAAGAATGTCGATAGCAAGGTCGTCGTCATCGGGAACAAACTTTGCACCGTCAGTACGATAAACGCAACAATATTTCCTCGCATCTTATACTTGATGTTGATCGTCGTCCTTCAAGAGAGTTGGGGGCGGATCAAGGCAATAATGCAAAAATCGTCTTGATGAATCACAAGAGATAGACGATCGCTGAAGTTCCCAGTTTCGTTGGACGGTTCTACGGCACTCTGCTTCGTTCCTCGCTTGGTCGACGATATTTTCGTCGACGACGGCGAATCGCGACTACTGCGTGTATTATGTGTGCGCGGATGTGCGTGAGTTGTATATGAGCAGAAAGGGGAGAGAGAGCGAGAGAGAGAGAGAGAGAGAAGATAGACGAAGGAGGGGCGGCGACGGAAGATCTACCGACCTATATCCGGAGCAAGTCTTCTCATAAAGTTACTGTTTTCTCATAAGATTACCGTGACTCGAAAAAAAAGGCAATCACAAGTTCTCGTTTAATTACTATTTTCTTCGTCGCGAATTCTGCGGTGTTAATCTCAAAATCCGCACGTGCTTGTGGCAATAATCGATCTGCATGTTGTCTATAATTATAGCTTAGTCGCTCCGAAAACATTACTATTCAAAGAGATACAAGACGCTAATTACGCTAACGATTAAAATAGCTCACGAATTAATAGAAGTTGACTAACGTAACGTTAATATTCTCGATACTCGATACGCGAAACTGACAAACTTTCAAGCGAAAAGGCTCATATCCAGCGAATTCTCATGCAATATTCCGTAGTGCAATATGCATACGTGGGTAAATGTCGATAGGTAACGGGCTCGATATCGAATACCGTATTTTAAGTTCCATTCAACTTTTAGTCCATCGTCAGTCCGCTTTTACCGTTTCACTTTTATCCCCATTTTCAATTTTCTTGCTTCGTGCCGACGATAATCGAGTCTGATGCCATACCGTAGTCAAGGTTCCGTTTGGCGAGGAGAGAGGCGATAAGAACAGTTCTTCAAGGCCTGACTTGCCGCGGAGAGAATTTCTATTTGGATGGCGCGACATTATACCGCGGACGGTAGGAGCGCGCAAAAATAAGCAGTCTAAAATTAAACGCGATCTTAGAACATTGCGTTAATTCTAACGCTCGTTCATCATCTTCGAACCATAAGATACGCATCGAGTCATCTATCGTTAGTAACCTCTATCTTTCGAAAATATTCCAATGATATCGTGAAAAAGTGTCAAAAGCAGACGATTATTTTACCTGCAATGAGAACCGCTTATGTAAAAATAAAATTGGAGCTATCTCTCGAAGGATTTCTCAATAAATAACGAGGGAACGATCGAAAACAACGATGAATTTTTAACGTTTCTCAACTGGGGGCAGCCTTGGCCAATTCGCATCGAGTATCGAAGAAATGACAAAGTTAAAAATCGAAGGATTTATCTCGCCTCTTTTAATTTTTGCTCTAACAAGAAAAGTTTAAGCCGCTAATGAAGTTGAGTTTCAAATTAGACTTGCAGTAAAGCAGGCCGTTTGAGATTCATAATTCAGAGACGCTTGCTCGGCCGGATGTAAAAGCGGACGGTGACGAAGAGAGCACAACCGAATGAGTAATTTTGTTTGTGCTCGCGGAATATTCTGCAGTCGCGATTTGTCGAATCAGTTAAACGGATGATTTTATCGAAGAAATTCAATAAAAAATTCAATTAAAAATCACACTTTATCTCATATTCTACCCAATTGATTTACGATTTCGAAATTCCAGTATTAACTGTTCGAATAATACAAAAAGCGTATTTCTTCTAAATGTGACAAAATAGAGAAGATATAAGTTGAGGACGTATCTGATTGCAAACGATAGGCATCAAGTTTAATTTCTGCGTACAGTTGTAAAGTCGAGAGACAGAGTTTGAACGAGAACCTCCGTCGCGTTGTTAACTTCAACACGGTTTCAAACTTCCTATCGTAAGGCTAATATCCAACGAGCGCGAGCTCAAGCTCTTTGAGCGTCAGAAATAGTTTCCGACGCTTTTTAACCTTGACTCGAGTTACTGCATCAAAACGCGTAGGCGTCATGCTTGAAGAAATAGTTGGATGCATTCATGGTTGAGATTATTACCGTAATTTCCGATTTTATTGCGAGAAAAGGAAAAAAGCGCATATCCCCCGGGCATCGTATGAGCGTCCGCGTGTTTTAAAGTCGACGCGCCCTCGAAGGCCGGCCGATACCTCTTCAACACGCCGCTATTATTAGACCGACAATGGACATTTCGGTCTCCGTGTCCGACGAGTCTTCACGCGCCGCGAGTCGTGCTATTCCTGTCAATCCGCCACTGACTGTACCCACGAAAGGACGTATCTTTTATCGAGAGACAGTTCAAGATTCATTTCGAGATCACATTCGTTATCGAACGATCGCGGTTTGTAACGATCGCGCCCCTTTAATAAACGCCTCAAAACCCACCGGGCTATGGCAATCTTCAACGTTCGATGTTTGACGTTTTGTTCCGTTTACGTCAATTCTATACGTTGTTGTCCATCTCTTTGGAGGACCGTGACGTTATTATCAGTTGCGCGTAAACAAATGTGCCGTTCTTGAGACATTGTCAAAAAGATAATTACGAATATTTTGGTCGGATATTGTCGCAATCTTCGTTTGAAACACACGCGTTGTTTCTCGCACAGTCTGTGATAGTAAACCGTCTGATTTCGTGATTATAGAGATACGCATCCTGACTGCACGCTGCAGTCTCCCTTGCGGTACGTCTGACTTGACGTCGCCGTTTCTCCTAGTGGTGTACTCGGCCGTATCCAGCGGCGTTTCTACTGTCGCGTGACGTTTCTACTGCGGCGCGCGGTGACCCGTCGCGTCTGACCACGCGCCGAGTGGTGGCCGTGACTACTGGTCTATCGAGGAAACGCTTCATCCCTGTCGAGGGTCCGTCGCGGATGTTGCCTTCCACGCTGATTACGACTCCTTGCAGCCGCACTCTGCCGCATCTGCGGCACTGCTCGAACAATTGTAGGATGCGTATGCGTGACTGATACAACGTGTGTGTATGTGCGCACGAGGATAAATGTATTCATGGGAGAAGAAAATAAGGACGTGGAGAAAAGACAGGAAGAGAATGCATCGATGGAGAAAGAAAAGAGAAGGAATGAGAAAGAGAAGGAAAGGAAAAGAAAGAGAGGAAAAGGGAGAGGTAGAGAGGAAGAGAAAAAGAGAGGGGGAGAGAGCGAGAGAGAGAGAGAGAGAGAACGACGACAGTAAGATCCGACGGTCCGATCAGAACGTGAACGTACTACTTGGTGGGCGTCCGGGCCCGCACTGTGCAGCCGACGGCAGGCGTCGCGACGCTTCCCCGCCCGAACATGCGAGCTCCGTGCTACATGGGGGTAGGGGGTGAGAGGGTAAAAAGGAGGGGGGGAGACGCCGGCGCCCCGCACGCCTGCGTACCAGCGTACCACGACCCTTCGTGGCAGGAACGCACCAACCCTGTCCTATCCACCCGAATACCCACCCATTCCACGCGCGCGCACACTTGTGCACACGTACACACGGACGCGCACCACCGCTTTCGCCCGCTCACCCTCGGCCCAGCCCCGCCGCACCGCGCCAACCACCCACCCCCGACGTGCTCAAGCAAACCGACCACCCACACACACCCGACTCTCACCCTACCGCTCCCCTCCATCGTCCCACGCCCGTCACTATGGAAAATATGAATTTGGGTCAGATACCAGCCGCCGTGCCCTAATGAACCTTTAATGTGACCCATTTCTTCCTTTCCTCCGCTCGTCGACATGAAACAAACCTCTCCCTCCCTCCCTTCCACGTTCTCGTTGTTTCCCCGCCCTCTTCTTCTTTCATTCTTCATACCTGCGTGCGTCTCGTCTGCTATGGCGCACGCACGTTTCAAATTTTCTTCCCAGATCCTCCCTTTTCTGTCTCCATCTCTCTCTCTCTCTCTCTCTCGTGGCACTCCTACCCTCTCTTCTCCACAGCCGAGCGAAGGACGGTCCTAAGGGTCGTCGTCACGGCCGAGTTTGTTGGCACGATTGCACCGCGTCTAGCTATTACGATGTTGGGCGACACTTACCGCCCTTCGTGCGGATATTAGCCCTTGGCAATTGTTCTTTTTACTCTAGTTATACATGTATACACACCTTGCATCATGTTGTATTCGTTACGCATTCTTGCGTAATCCGCTTCGAGAGCTTTAATCTTTTCGCACAAACGCATGTTGCATATTATATTGACTAAAATATCATTACCACAACGTTATATTTACAGTATCGTTGCGTAATGCTTTTCTGTATCTTATAAAAAAACGCGCTGTGTGATGAAGGTTAAAATTTATTCCACATTATTAATCGCAGGAGATAAAAGCAGATAACGACCATCACTTTTAACAAGTTTTTCTTGTCTATAATTAAATATCACATGATTATCGGCATCAATACTAATATTGGTGCATTATTCTTGGCCGTAATATTTCTGAACTTTTTTGCTCGTGCTTTGCATTCCAGTATATCGATCGTCTCTTCATACTATTTATCCTGACTTTCGAAAGCAAAAAACTTTATCTCCGTGTCAAATTTCTTATCTCATTAACGTACGATTAAATAATTATCGTTATAAATGCACATTTACTCTTAAAATAATTTATTAAAATTTGATATATTTAAAGATAATAGATTCCAAAAATTGTATAAAAGACCATTATTATAATTGTACTTGAAAGAGCATTATTATAAAATTAGTAAAATTAATTTCTCGAAATTTAAACCAATTATTTTCGTTAGTTTAATAATATTTTGCAATATCAAGAGAAATTGCTTTGATGCAACGTAAGTGAAAGCAAAGTACAGCATTCTGCCATCTGCAACGATTGCATTTTACGAATAACGAAATATTCGTAGCGTGTATACCGACGACGACGTTCGTGTAAAAAACCTACGGTAACGGGAGATCTTCGTTTTAATGTTGGTCGATGATTCGTGGACGAGCTTTTAAGATTAGCTTTATTTTTTCGGAAGTAATCTGGACTGAAAACATGCGATCGTCGCGTTAAAAGATTTAAACCCGTGAACTGTGCACTCGCGCAATCGTCATAAAAGGGCACCTAAACGTTTGAGGATCGTATTTCTCGAACATTAAATCCAGCTTTTGTCGAACAAAATGAGTCGACATATAAAAATTATCTTTTTACTAGATTTTGCAAAATTTTTCTTTTTACTCGAATAGTAATTTTTTCCGTATATTCTTAATCGTGCATGTCACAAATAGCAAGATATTTTGGAAGCGAAATATATATTTTACTCTATGTTTAAAAACGAACAGAAAATTATTATTGCAATTGCTTTCAATAGATTTCAATTAATATTATATTTAATTAAAAAGCTATGGTAATCTCTTTGAACATTTTCTGTATACATTTGTAACCAACTGAAAGCTATTTTATCTGCACAGAGTAAACTTTCGATCCACAATTATGTTATTTGTATTTTTCTTGTTACTCTCTCACTTTTGTTAACAAAGTAGTTACTAGCGCATATTTATTAGATACTTTCTGCCTTCCTTTAGACGAATAAACCATTCATCTATTTATAGCAAGTAATTAAGGATCAGCGTATACATCGCCCCATTATCAACCGATTAGAATCGCATTTTCAACGCGTTTGCAGTAGCCTGCTATATCGAATTAAAATCTGATGTAAATCATCTGTAATTATAGTGCGTTGCGTGTATATTACATGACGCGAGAGTTACTCGGCACGCTATGTTCGTTAAATATGGTTGATGTAAGGACGAAAGAACTAGATGTCACGGTCATATCTCGCGATAAGAGCCTTGTGATCAGAATTATCAAAACGATTAATTAATTCACGCTTTTTTCGGCAATTAAGTAAACGAATTCGTCGCGACGTATTCACTCTCTTTCGTATGACATTTCCCACAGTCGGTGAATGAAAGCGCATCAGTGAATGGAACATGGGGTGAGCATCGCGTGACTGTCGAGCCACATGTATATTCACACACACATCACAGACGTCCATGTGGTTTCTTCGCGAGGAAAATGAATGCAGAAGATGATTCACGAAGATTTAAAATGACTGCAAAATTAGTTTTTCGAATAGAATCTTATGTAATGAAATGTAAATTTGTAGTCAGTTATGAATATTTTAAAGGTTACGACTATTCAAATTTTAAATGGAATCAGAGAAAATTATATATAAATAATACGTTGAAAATGATAAGAAAAACGTTATTCTCTTTAAGAGCAAAGTGTTTACAGCGTAAACTTTATAAACTGCTGACTTATTTTATTCATTCATTTGAAACGTGTACAAGAGTTAACGCGGATATTGCATTCTCATTTGCTCGACTAGAATTATTTGAGGAAAATAAAGAAGACTAGACATAGTACAATGGAAAACAATGGTCCTTAACGAGTCTGTAAATAATTGATTTGGAAAAGTTACAGGAACAATACCAGCATTTCGAGCTAATGCAGCCGGTATACCAGTATACTTTCCATCCGAATCTATTTTCCTGTCTGTCTCTCTCTCTCCTCCCCCCCCCCCCCCCCTCTCTCTCCTCTTTCCCTCTCGACCTCTTTTTCCTCTCTTCAAAGCGGGTTATAAAATCCATTATCGCTGCGATAAATATTAAACTTCTCTTTTCGCTTTCGTTTCTCCGCGTGAAATTGCTCCGCGCCGTTAATGGCCTTGTTATCGATTCGCGCCGTCAAAGAAAACACCTTTTGCGAGGGTGAGCCATGAGGCGCGATAGCGCGCCCCGCAAATAATCCGTCTTCCGTCGAATTTGTGCCACGCGCGTTCTCATTAATTTCTCACGTCCTGAGCGACGGAAAACCCTTCGGATTCACGTTAAGACGCTACGAACCGAATCGAATTTCCGAGTGCAGGAGACAAAAAAAAATAACATTTGAGATAAGACATAGCAATCACGACTCCTATAATAGCGCGTATAAAACGTAATAACACCAGGCACAATGTTTTTTTTATCTTCGCAAAAAAATCTAGTTATAGTAAGAAAAAATAGAAACAAATTTAAAGTTGAATTTTCTGTAAAAGTATAATAATAGAATATTCTATAAAAAGAATATGTTATTCCATTCCTGCAAAGCAAAGAATGTCATCATTCATCGCAATGATGAAAAAATAGCGTGACAGACTTCATTTAGTCCATGCAAAACGCTAATGTCCCTATCAAAATTAAATTGTACGTCTCAAAGACACGATTCAAATATCTGCTTTCGCGAGAAACGTAATATCGTCCTCTCGTACCCTGAGAACCTGTAATCCCACATCGGATCGCAAGAAATTGCGTTCTTTCGGCGACGATTTCTTCAGTCGTTGTGCCCGAGTATGCGAACCTCTTGATTTCTCAGGAAGACGAGAAGGGAAAGGGGGAGGTCGGGGGGGGGACTGAACTCTTCGTTACAGGGTTAATCGTTGTTCTGTCCTTAATCACTGTGCTCGATGGCACGGATATTGTTTGACAATTTGTCATCCACACTCGACGTTTATTGCGCTCTCGCGCACATTTATTACATCGGCGCAGTCCGATCTTGCGGCGGGGTAATTATGAGTGCCGCTATCACTGTCCGTGCAGTATACGTCCATTCATTCCGTTCGCAGCGCAATGTAAAAGCTCGCGCACCGCGGCATGAAATATGCATCGGTCCCCATTGATAATTATGCAACCTGATAACGCGCGCGTCCGACTCGCGGGCACATTTCCATTTCTCTCTTATTAAAAATAAAATCAGCAGGCGCATACTCTCCATCCTCTATCGTATTTCTCGTTTTCCAACATATTTACCGCCTTTATCTCTTTACGTTTTGTGCTAAAGTACGCTTGATTCGTTACCTTAATTCGATTTTCATCTCGTATATTATGATCACGTATTGATTCGCTTGTTATTAAATCTCTATCTCTTTTTAACTGTTTTGTACGCTAATTTATTCATTTAAATTACTTTTATGAGATACGACATAATACACGACATAATACTAAAATACTTGTCCCATTTTTGCATGTATTTTTATCTATATTTTTTGGATTATTATATATTCCGTCTTTCTTCTTTTCCGTGTGTGTGTGTGTGTGTGTGTGTGTATGCATACAGATTCTTTTTCTCTTAGTTTTTTCATGTACTTACTTTGCATTTTTCTTCTGTATGAACTGACTCTCTTTTTGCTGCTCGCTGTTACATTTCTCTTGTACTCTATCATTTTTATCGGCTCTTTTACATGTATTCTTTCTCCATCCTTAGTCTTTTCTATTTTTTAATGCTTAGTGACACGGTCGTGAACCGTTTTATCGTCGACGGAGGACGCCCTCGCAGTCGTAACTTCAATTCAATCGCATCGTATGTCCGCGAAATGATATACGCGATGCATTCGCATGTGCATGCACGTAGCGCGACGTAGGCACGAAAGGAGAGGACAATGTTTCGCCTCGGCTCTATCTTGGCTTTGTCGACGGCACGTTCGTTACTTTAACGGGGTCGTTCCCTTTTTTTTTATCTTTCCGCTTTCGCAAGTACGACGTCGGACAAGACGATTTACTGACTGGAAATTGAAAAGCGAATTCAATTTCATAGAGTTGATTCGTACCCTCTCCGACATTCTTCAAAAAATCGATTGCACCTGCTTTACATTTCTATTCTTGGACTAAAATATCTGTCAGTAAACGCACCCACTATTAACTTCTTATCAAAGTTAAATCCACAGAGAAAGTTCAGGTAGACCTCGCGGTGAGGTCGGAGGGCGTAATCTGTGACCTCGTTACGTTTCAACGATGAGTGGTGACTTTTCATCGACCTTTCACGCGGATACAAAAAGGGCGCGCGAGCAGGCCATTAAGTCGAGTTAGCGACGTCGATACATACCCTTAGAAATCAGGCGGGGACGTGTCCGATAAACGGAGGCGAGCAGCACGAGCTGAGATCCTGTCGAGCGACTATACGAGTGGCAGTCGGCCACCACCGACGTGATTAGCTAAGTGATTGGAACTCCACCCTTGCTGGTTGAAGGCCGATAACCCATTACATCCCGGCCGTGATTCCCTTTCTTCCGCGCAACCGAGGATCGCCTTCTTCATGACTGCGAATATCTTATCGGCTACTTTCGACAGCGGCATCGTCAATCGATCCGTTGCTGTGGGATGTGAACGAGAGTTAACGGGAAAGTTCCCGACTCTGTTGAGCCGCGTATTCTCTTCAAGATTAATTTAATCGACAAACTATACTGTACACCTTGTTTGTTGTTAATATTTAAAATGCGAACCTTTTGCAAAAAGTTTCTATAATGATTTGTATCATTACGACGCTCTTAAACGATATTGGATATAAAATACTAAACCTTTTATGATAAAAACAAGGATTGTCTTGTGAAAATTTAACGCTGACATAAATCTGTTGAATTCGCAACGTTGTTTCCTAATATTCAATCATCGTTGAACGGACTCTTTTCGGGCTCTCTATTTTTCCTTATTTTTTTTATCGTTTTATTCTTTTATGCTTTTAGTTGCGATCCATGTAATTCAGGATACATTACCGTTTGTAAAGACGGCTTGATTTTACCGCAATTGTTTACTGAATCACGCAATCGATCTAGTACATGCGGTGCTCCCTTTTCGAGCTGTCCGTTTATCGTCGTACATCCCCTTTAGAAGATCACGTTACAAGCTGGTCGACCCGCAACCTGATAGTTACCAATGTGTCGGTTGACACTTTTCCGTCGGACGATAATGTTACGAATAAACTCGGCCTTTGGTCGTGCTCGCGGAATTGGATAGTGCGCGCGTCGGATCATCGCTTTAAGTGTCATTCAAATCCCGTCGTGGCGCATGGGTGTGGTCGTTTCGATAAAAGCTATCAATAAAATTGTGGGTTGCAATATACGTGCGACATTCTTGAAATGATCACGTCGCAGACTGCCACTCGTCGCATTGTTCTCCTCAGACTACACGGATCCATTTGCTATCCAATTAGTACGTGCTTCGCCACGCAATACGACTTCCAATTATCAGATTTATTACATTGTCAGCCATCGGCCGGCGGACGTCATCGTCTTCCGTGGCCAATTCTCAGCGCGAAACGCGATTTGCAATTACGACGCAGTCGAGGTTTGGTGAGTCCGCACGAGAACTCGCCCCACTTTGTCTCCGTCGTTCGCCTTCGGAAAATTATGGATTCCGCCGATTTAATTTGATTCAGAAGTTTCGCATCGGCGGCACAATTAGTTTACCTCGTTATCCCCATAATATAATGAGCTAAGTTTGCGAGCAGTCGATCACGCTCGAGCTACGAAAGTCACTCGGACAAGAATTTCAAAGCCGTCATTCTCGTCGACGGGATGGTCGCTAATTTTACACATATCTACGTCACACTCGGCGAAACTACGGAACGTCACGTTAACTTTGTGTATTCTGTAAAATTTTGGAAATAATATTAATATAAATATAAAACTCAGGCAAATAAGAGCTAGAACACAGTTATTATTTGTGTGTGATTATACAAAATTCTTTTCTTCTTTAATTCATACAAGTCAAAAACAAAAAATCAACGTTTCGTTTGTTATTTGTAACCATCTTCAGGATAAAAAACTCTTAAAATCCGCAATCAATATAAAAATGTGTATCTAATAAAATCAAAAAATGCGAGTAAAACTTCTCAAAACCTCGAGTGGTTTCTCAATATCAAAATTGTTACGTACGAAGTTGGTATGAAGAGTTGTTCTTACATTCTAATAAGGAACCACTCGAGGTTTTAAGAAGTTTTACTCGCATTCTTTGGTTTTATTAGATATTTTTATATTGAATGTGGATTTTAAGAGTTTTTTATCCTAAAGATGGTTGCAAATAACAACCGAAACGTTGATTTTTTGTCCAAATAATAACTGTGTTCTAGCTCTTATTTGTCTGAGTTTTATATTTGTATTAATATTGTTTATTGAGAGAGCTCTTTTTATTATTATGGAAATAACTTTAATGTATTGAGATGTGCTCGATTAATTTCTATATAAATCTGTAAGATTCAAAATACATTTATAAAGATCACAAATTTTGATGATGAAGGAAAATGAAGATCCATCTTGTGCGTCACGTTGACGAAATATGAAATTAAAACCTAATTAACCCTCCTATTTTAAAAAAAACTCTTTGCATAATACTTCTCATATCACAGTGTAGCAGCACGGAAATACTTGACGACGGTGGTTTCGCGTAACGATGCAATTGCTAGGCGCATCTCATTTGCGGCAAACGAATTCGTAATCGTAAGAAAAAGATTTGGGGTGCGGGCCAACGCGACGGTCGTTCAATCGGTAGTTTTGAGAGATATGCTTAATAAAGCGTCGAGGGCGCGCTCGCTCGGCGACGCTCTCCGGGTGCGACGGTCGCGGATCTAATATCAACGTAAATGCGACTGTTTTGTATGCTAATTGACTCATATACATACATATGCTACTCAAGCCGCATCGCTACCCGCTAAATAGATAGACCCGATGCGCCGAGGGTGCATAACGGCGCTTCGTCCGGGTGTACTCTCTCGCGGAGACACGACAGGCGCACCAGCGGAGCCCATTTGTGTCCGGCAGCTTGTAACTCCGTGTCAACCTTGCGTCCACATACTCCCGCCAGGATGTCAAGCCAGATATACAATTTGTTAGTGCTACGATATATTAGAGGGAGAGAGACAGAAGCTGAAGAAAGACACATGCTACGCAAGTTACTCCGCGTGCAATTTGTATTGTGTTGAATATGTACGATATGCAAGGAATTACTGTCGAATAATTAAAAAGCATTGTTTGATATTTTTTATTATCATATTTCGATATACGATATTATGATTATCCCTCGTCGCACAGAGATAACGGTTTTGCTGAAGCATTTAGAAATTTAGCTATAGATACAGATCTGAAAATAATTTTGTTCAGTTCAAAATATTTATATAGGACACTCAAGCTGGTCACTAGACTAGAATAGAATATCAAAACTTTTTATAACTCTTTGCTCATTATGCTTGCTGAATGTCCTACATAATTATTTTCATAGTCTCAAAAGGTATTTTTAGATTTATATCGAGTTAAATTTTTAGACACTTCAGCAAAACCATCGTGTAGCACATTTTATTCGAGGAACGCCTTGGAAACATTTTTAAGACACGGATATGTCTTTAGAACGTTTCTTGGAGCTCCTGTACTATATGGGATGTCATGACACAAAGTTGCTAGAAATTCTTCCTTTACTTTTACTTACTGTCTCTTATGTTAGATTTATGTTATTATAAGTGTGTGATACTGTTTAATATAAATAAAATTTTTGTAGAAATTATATATCTACATATGTTATAGAAATATATACAAAAAATATAAAAGATACGTATCTCACATATACGTATGTGTAGAAAGAGAAAAGCATAACGAATTTTACATACTTCGTGTCATGAGAAATTTCAAAGGGCATAGACATTTACAGAGCTCCATAGCAGTTCAATGCTATTACACAACGAATATATATAGATCGAAAACGCCACGAGTGCTTTCCAACAGATGTACTCGCAAACGCGTCGTGAACAAGCCGCATGTGCCGAATGCAGTTCGCTTTTACCAAGCTCACTGGCAACTCGATGTCGATGTTGTTGCATTCCTGTTTTCATAAATGCATCCGAAATGTCAAACATACATATGCACCGTTTAGAGCCGTCGTAAGTTGGGAGAGCGAGAGTGTTGACTAAATAAACTACACTTCTCCGACACATTTCTACGGCCGCGTTTTCCTGAATTGTACTATATGTATATTTACAATTTTTGTAATGACTTAATTAATGTTTGATTTTATTCCTGGAATTATATCTAATTAAGAAACGAATTTAAAATTATTTCGTATAATATCCAGAAATGAAATATAATAATACTCACTCTACAAAAAGACAAAACTCTTTACTAGCGTGTGTGTTTCTTTTATATATTAGTAATCGATTCGTTGGTGAAATCGACTAATTCCCATTTCGACAAACGATACATGTGAAAACACGTTGCTCAGTTTCAAATTATTATGTTTATCAGCCAAGATTTATTTAACAGATCATCGTTTTCACCAATTGTGTACGATGCTTGTTTACATATCCACAACGATGTAGAGAACTATTTGGCCGAAAACTGAATCAGCACGTTGTAGTACGTTAACCATTACAAAAGCAAATCGTAATTTATTTATCAATAAAAACAGCCGTATCATCGATAATTGCAAGATTATTCATTTACACAATATTCACTAGAACGAAAATTATATCGTGACGCATCGTAAAACGCATTTACTTTGATTATAATTCGAGATTTTATTCTTTACAGAGAATACATTGCATTTAAATATTAAAATTTGAAAGAGACTGTGTACTCTCAATAGTTCTATATCAGAAATATTAATTAAGATAATGTAAAAATTAACGAAACAGATATATTTTCCTGAGCTTAATAGCTCCCTGCAATTTTAAGTTAGATCTGTTTGCCAACAAACACAATGCACTCTCATTATAAAAAGCTACGCATTTTTTAAATTAAATTTAAGTAATGGCATCGTAACTTTTTTACGTGTCATATCATGAAATTAGACAATAATTAGTAACATTTATTCATGTAAATTTTTGTCTAGCCTGAGAAATGTAATGTGTTCTATTGAGCTATTTGACGTTAGTAAACTCAGGCGAGAACAAAGTGAACGTGTCAGCATAAAGTTGCCTCATTTTACATCCCAATAAACTGGTATTAGCCGCCGCAATAAATACTCGACGTACATTGTTTGCGCCGATAGCAGCTTCATCCGTTTGTTGATTAAAGCCGACGTATAATTCTTGAATAATTCGAAATGAACCTGCGATTATCTGCGATTAGTTACACTGAGGCATATTATAAACGAGAAGCGAGTAATAATTGCGAGCCAGTATATTAGTTTATCGCGAGATACCCGTATACAAAGAACCATGTAATCCGTAATACAATCCTTCTAAATATCTTAGAACTTTCGAGTTACATAATAGCGGGCAGTTGCGGCTAAGTCGAATAGAATTAGCCGTACGAACGATCCCACGGATTTATCGGCGCTTTATGAACTTTATAAAGTCCAAAGGCCATGAACTTAGTCCTATCCTCATCGTTGCTCATCATCAACAACAATCGAGCACCGCTTTTGATTGCGATTCGCCACGATCTGGCTGACCCGTTTGGCAGATTTTATCACCGGCTACCGATTCCGTTGAGTGCGCTGCTTTTAACGATCACTGTAAAGACCAATCGAAATTTATAGAATCGGCTGTTAATGGCCGGTTTGCCATTCCCTGACTGCAATCTGACTCCGAATTTATTCGATCTGCGGAATTTCAAACGACTATACGCTACACGAATAGGATCTCTATTTAAAATAGAAAATTAATCGCTCTTACGCCATCGTATCATGGCGGGATATAATCTCTCGTCGTCATGTTCTTTCTCCTTTACCCAGGCAAATGTAATCTGCATTTTAATCTGAATTCACACGATGATAGTAATTCCAGTTAAGAGAAATATTTAACACGTTTACTGCGTCACAAGATATATGGTTCCCTTATAGTACGATGAGATTTTCAAGATTTTATCTTGATATGTAATACATTATATGTAATAACTTTAATTGATCATTAGAAGTTTTAATTGGCTTTCACTGCGTGAATATGCCGGACAAGACAATGATGAAAAATAAATTATTTGAATAAATAAAAAACACTGTTATTCGGTCAAAGTCTTGATGCCTAATATAATATTTTTATATAAATTTTACAATTACTAACTCAAACAAATTGCGCGCCGATTATTTGCAAATCATATGTGTCGAACACGTTAAAGGATAAAATATAAAAGGTATAGGTCGCAATATAAAAATGCATTGGCAAAATACAGTGATCCTAACTGAGAGAACGGCTAAACGTCGATCAACATGTAGGCTACGCTTCATCAGCGGCCGGCGCGTCTGACCACAGCGTTCTGTTACTACTGCCGCGTCCCTTCGGTCGTTCGGCTCGCAGCTGGCTGATAAAAGTACTCCATAAAATGCTGTAATGGCCGTAACTGCATCGATGCGGAAGAGGGATGAGGCGACGGGTCGAGTACCGCTGATGCGACACTCTGCCTTTCCCGTGTCATTACGGCAATACATGACTTTATATTCGTTATATGCTATTCCTGGCCGTCTGGATGCATCATATTCATTCACGCGTGTTATATTTAGTCTACTTTAGCTACGATCGTTATCAGTGCTGTCATTGTACTTTTTTTTTGGAATAAAATTAACTTTTTAATTAGTTGGGAAAATATATTTTATTAACCTTTAAGTAGTTATATAGGTGGCTGCAGCATTCTACGCATAGTTATTTTAAACCTTGTTTTCTGGAAAAGAAAAAGAAAAATAATATTGCTCAGAAGTCTTAAAGTTAATTATTTTTACATTCTTCTCATAAAAATATTAATAATGTAAATTTAACTGTATGCATACTCTTAAAAAATATGATTATACAAATAGAACGTGTTTGGAGTGTTCTGAACCTCCCATTTGGCACTTACCTACTTAAAGGTTAATATGGCATGCTCTGTTTAATAAAATGCAATTAGAGTAATTGTCTTTATTACTGTATCTCTCCCATGTGCATTTAAATAAGGTGTAGAGAAAACTGGCACAAATAAACAAATAAAAGGTTTTTTTTATTAGGTTAAATTGTTAATGTATACGATAATATCGAAGATATAATATTCTATTTTTTAACTATTAATACCGCAAGACTTTTAACTTGCCCTTATTAGCGTGCCCTGTATTGGAGCTGAAAATGTTGTACGAGTGCATATTGAAATTATAAGTATAATTAAGATAATGATTTATGTAATATTAATTTAAATAATTAGCTTAAATCTATTATATACTTTAGTGACTACATGTTAAAATGAGTCAAATGCAGATAAGCACACAAATTGGGGATACATTAATTAAGGGGCTATCGCCCCTTGAAAGGGCACACTAATAGGGGCAAAAACATTTTCTTTATTTTAATCAAAGACATTATAAAACATTATAAAACATATCTTTTAGATGAAAAAAAATATGATGAGAAAAAGAAATATTGAAAAGTCGATATTGATATCAAATAGACAAAATTAAAACTATAATATTTAATAATTAATTTAGTAACAAACAAGTTGGCTTCAAGGTACATTAATAGGATCAGTTATCCCAATTTATAGAAAAAAATTGCTTAATATATGCTGAACTGATTGTACGCGATTCGTATTAAAATATTGCTGTTGGCTTTGACTGTTTTCTAAGAAAATTCACGTCTGCAGAGATAATGATAATGTAGCGTTCCCCTATCGGGTTTCTTTGTATTTTTCCGACGATTGTGTTTGCGCAGACTCTGTGTTTGATCAGACCACGCGATACGCACGGTGGCGTTACTCTCTCACGCCAGCTGGCGAAAATAAATCGCGAAGACACGAAAACACGCTTATCCTATGTCCAATTAAAACGCAATCGTAATTAACGGTAACATCTGGCAAAGGTGTCCGGATCTCTGTCTTGGGAAAGATCTCTCGCGGGAGCCGCGTCTTAACTGGCGGCATCGTTAAACATTTCTAACGAAATTTAAACTTTGTTCAAGCCTCCTCCAGACACGCGGGCGCGCCGCTATCTGTACGTCGGCAGAACGCATCGCATCGCATCGCATCGGTGTAAACAACCAACTTTCTAATTACCCACATCTGCTACCGGCGAGTCTCTCCTCCAATACTCAAATTACCTACTATAGTTTGTCTAACTGAGGCTAAACTTTATACTCGAGATCGGATAAGGACTGGAGCTCTGAAAGACCGCGTGTTTCATGAAAACAAGGTCCTCCGTTCGGTTCATCAACGAATCGTTCGCTAACGAAATCTATCGTCTCAGCAGTCTTGAGCAGTTGAGCCGAGGCGAGGACGCAGTTAGTGCGTTGACAGCGACGAGCGACGAGCGACGTCGCACTGTTAGACCGTAAAGGCTCTGTTCCGACGAACCCCCAGCCGACGCCTATCGGCTGGTGCGCAGGCTCCCTTGGCTCTTGCCCAGAGAGCCTGAAACACGGAGCGTCTCGTGTCCCTGAACACTTTGAGCTCGCCGCAAGCGTAAACCCGTCCTCCACCACCATCGCCGTCGTCGTAGCTGCCACCGGTAACCGTCCTCGATCCTTGTCTCTCTTTTTCTCCCCCAGCCGGCCGCCACTGCTGCACAGCACACCCTGCAGACACGGGGACGGGCTCGTTCTTTCACCCCGAACAGTCGAGAGCGGCGACGAGCCCTCGTAGTTTTATTAAGGCTTGTAGGGTGTTTAGGATGTTGAGTGAAGTGATGCTCACGACTGTCGACTTCTTCTGCCGTTAATCTAACGCTTATATCATGAGGGTGAGATTGCACGATCTTGGTACCGCTGCCGTATTCAGTAAGCAAACCATTTAATACTCTCTATTCGTTCTTTTTAATCTACATCGAAATCGTCATGAAAATTCGTCACTCGGCTCTCAGTCGCCGTAATATATATATATATATGTATATATTCAGAAATTAAATTTTCCAGATCTCGTAAAGATACGATTAATCTCAAGTATACGAAAAAAAAAACTTAAAACCGCCTCTTCTCGCACATAATTTTCTGCCATTTGCGTTCAACGTTAACGCAATCGTACAAGACTGGCCCACGTGTACTCGCATTCGCCAAGCATATCTATGAGATAAGCGTGCTTCTGATCCCTTAATGGTTTGTCCTGAGATAGTTTCACAAAGCGGCGGCGAGGATTCGCACGTTCGGTTAGGTCGTTTGTACGCGTTAAAATCGCTCGACGTCACATGAATTGCCATTCTCCGTCACGTACCATGATTTTAGCCAAACCGAGATAAAACAGGGCCGGGGTGTCTTACGTGTCCCCGTATCTCCATCTCGTTTCTCCTCATAAAGCGTTGTAATGCAGTCTCCTGCTCACGCGCCACGATATAAGAAGTTTATCCCTGCATCTTCACCCGCGAGAAAGGATTTGCCGCGCCCTACAGGATCATGACTATAACCATTATGCCAAGATGCAATGTGTCTCTTCTCCATAAGCTGAGTATATATATCTTGCGACAATATCGATGCATCGTGCTTAATAGATTTGCACTCATTGATCAATTCTTGATCTTCGACATTTTAAAACTTCGAAGTTGAATAGTATATAAAAGTCGACCAAAAGACGCATCAATTATTTAAAATGCTTTTCGAACTTGCCAAGTAGAATAAAATCATGTTAATGCACATTCCAATCGCACATATTTGTTCGCAATCCTGTCCGCTTAAACCGTTTCGGAGCGGAAAAAAAGGACGAGAAGGGCTAGATAACGATAGGGAAAGATGGGTAGGGATGGATACGAGGAAGGGAGGAATAACATAAAAATGTTGGCCCCACTCCAAAGAGCTTGCCAAGTCTCAAACGACTACTAAATCAAAATACCTAGCTACCCGGGGCCAGCCGGCGCACCAGCCGAGTTAAATTTTATTCCAAATCCTTTTATCGCAAAACCTATTTCCGCGGAAAAATGTAAATCTTGGTTACCGAGCGCCCCAGCGTCGTCCACCTTCGCTCAAATCGCGTACCATCCGCCATTTCTTCTTCCGCGTCTCGCTCTTCGCTATGACGATACCGTCGTGTTACGGCCTTCTTCCGCTCCTCGTCGGGAACGGTACTTTAACTTTTCTCCGGGCATACTTAGAATATTCCGCTTGATACATGGATATCCTATTGTTCCGCGTGAAATAAAATCGCGCGAGAAGCGCTCGTATTATTCGTTCTCGATCGAAATTCCTCACGTGACATGCAAACTACTTCTGTTCCAGATTATATGTTTTATAACGCGATATCACTATATCTCTCTGATTTCATAGTCGGCATCTAGAAACGTTCTATGTAAACATTTCCTTGATTTATCTCTAAATATATTCGATTCACGATAACATGAAAAATATGTGATCCTATACTGAATCTATTTTTTTTTCTCATATTCTTATTTTTCTAAGAAACAAATTTCTTTTTATGTTCTATTTTTTTTATTATTTCTAAGAAACATAAACCTAAACTTTAGGAGTTGCTTTTATATAATGACAAAAATATTTATCTTTTAGAAATTTTTAATTTCTAAAATTTCGGTTTTATGTTCTGTACTTTTATCGATTACAAGAATACATAATATAGAGTTCTTTTTGCCCTAACATTTATTTAATACTTTGACTGTCGCAGAGATTTTGTAATTAATCCCCTGATGACACTATTATTCTGTGTCTAACTTTCATAAAATAAATGTAAATTTGTCTATGACCTGAAATTTAATGTCTTTCAATAAGTGTAAATTTGTATGCGACCTAGAATTTAATGTTTCCCAAATATTTGTGGATGTTTGATCTGTATACGTAAAAGATATATATATACGCGGGGATAATAAATATCGTTTCTGCGCTGTACGCATATATGTAAATATACACATATTTATCGTCGCGTTATGAATTTATAAAATGTTTTTATAATATTGAAGCAAATTCATAGTAATTTAAAGTAAATTTCTTTTATTAAAATTTATTTTTCAATAAAATATATTTTTTAATGTGAAAATTTTTGATTAAGTTAATAAACCTCTTCAGAAACCATAATATTTTATCTAGAATCAATGCAGTGTTCTCGATTTATATACAAATGGTAATAAGTAGGAAATGTATGTGTATTATTTAAATTGATACACGCAACATTCTGGACTCTCATATATATGTATCCAATTGGATATACATGGCAGTCAAAGGATTGGTTTTACACACAGAGAAAAAGATTTCTTTGGATGTAATAAATTTTATTGTATCCAAATAAATTTGTTACTTGGAATGGTCCAAACAAACCAATGTTTGAATCAATAAGTACGATTGTTTGAATTTGAAACAATGTATATATCTGTCTTAAATACATTATTTGTTTGAACAGATAATATCTATCTTCAGTATTCGCGTGATCGACTGTACGGCACAAACATAATTGATGTAGCATATAGCACTGCTCATTTAATCCTGTTGTTAGACGTATAAGCCATCGTTTCCATATTTTCGATCAAAATATGTAATGATTATTCTAAGAAATTATTTGCATGGAATAACCTAGCCTCTATGAATATATTTTGCCATTTCCAAATAAATAATTTGTTTCATTGTTTGTATTCATTGTAACAAAATAATATATTATTTAATTGAAAGATATTACTTCAAATAATAATGTTATTTCTGTCAAGCAATAGAGATTTCTCGAATGAAACAACAAAATTTGTATTCAAACAAATAATATTTCGTACAAACATATGTTGTTTCAACAAAACAAATTTTAGTCAAATAAATAGGAATACTAAATCCAAAGAAACCTTTTTCTCTGTGCATTTGTTGGTTAACTTGTGGTTAAGCTTACTTGACGGTAATGTAAAAATTTCTAGTATTGATTGTGTTTCTCACATGTACGGTCTAAAATAAAGATATTGTTTTAATGTAAAAATTGTTTTTCTATCTATAGTTAATCACTGAATTGATGATTTTGTAGTAAATAACTTTTAAAGTTACCACTAAAAAACTATTAGTTTAGTTCAGTGATTAATTACAGTTCGAAAAACACAAGTTTTACATTATCATCAAGGTAAGTGAGGTTAAGGCTAAACCACTAGTTAACCATAAAACCAGGGAGTCAATCATGTAACTTTTTTTCTAGGGCGGAAACGCGGAAAGTGAAAATTTTTGTATGCATGTGTGCATATGTACATACATGCATACATAAAAATTTTCACTTTCCACGTTTTCGCTTTAGAGAAAAAGTTATGTATGATCGATATCCAGGTCAAGTTAGCATTAAAGCAGAAAAATATTAAAACTTTTCTCAACTTATTATTGTATTTAATGAATATCAGAATGTAAACGATTTGGTCAAATATATAACATCCGAAACTTATATATATAAAAAAAAAAGTACTTTTATGATTGAGGATGCTATCAGTGGAAGAATTCTTGAACTCAATTCGAGCACCTGCTGCGCGGTATTTGTAGGATTAAAATCGAATGCGAAAGACAGTGGAGAGTACCGAAACCGTGACAATACCGGAAAACTTGAGGATACCACAAAGCATGACTTGGAAAATTCCCAAGATCTCCGCATCTAACGTTCTCGACATAACCGAGTCCACGGTCGTCGTATTCGCGTCATACGCCGTGAAAACATGTACAGCGCGGAGAAGGTCGTCGTCGGTCCTCGGGCCGGGATTAAACGAGCTCTCGAGTAAAGTCGAGTTGTACCGATTTCGAGGTTTTTCACGACCGCGAAGGTGACAATTCGAGACTCGAGGATCGGTCGAGAAGAGTCGTAAAGTACGAGCATTCTCGAGGAACTTGCGGCACTCGAAGCGTTTAAATCGGATCGAGTGTTTTAGCTCACGGAGCTTCGAGTCCAGTTGAACGTCTTTCTGGTTACGAAAACTGCTGCTTTTAAGTGGGATTTCTGTAAAAACGTATTAACTCTGAGTTAAGTGGAATCACGCGCGTTAGGCCATTCTTTCTTTCTCTGTTCTTTTCTCTCGTCCAGGTTACTTCACGTTTCGCCTCCTAAATAAGATAGATTCTTATCTTTAGATGACTATGCTTTCGTATATAGCGTTCTGAGGCGGACCTACGAGAAACAATTTCCGTTGATTCGCGTTGTTTTGTTAGTCGCAATTTGGTCCCACGATAGAGCATCCCATGTTGTAACACGTCGAGCGCATCACGAATGTAAATTCTCGGAAAGTTTCGACCGACGGAAGGAACGTCCTCGCGTACAATAGCGAGGGCCACGAGTGCTTGGAATAACAAAACTAATATTGATTTGAATCTATTTTCATTCAGGAATTAGCGAGTCACTTCCAGTTGTGAATTTCCTCGAATTTTGATTTCGTGAATCATAATTTGATTCCCGAATGCTCTAATATATTTAACATATAAATACTTTACGACTTTATCCAGTTTTGAGATATGTTTACTAATTTTATTCACGTAACGTGGAATCCCGACAACAAAATTACATTGTTAAATGTAACATTATTTTTTAACACCTTTTTTAATTATGCATTTTAATAATCACTAAATATTTCAAAGTCTAATCTAATGAGATTAGAATTAAGAACTGCGTTTCGCGAATAACTAGTGCCATTTTATCTGCGACATACCGCGTAACTTTTAATAGAATATAATATCTGAGGTCTTTGCTGCATCGCTTTCCGAGAGAGCAGAGTTCGGTTACGTCCGTCGCAGGAAGAAACAATTTCGACGAAGTAGCGATGTTTTGCTACCTTCGTCGTCTCATCGTGAATGCAAATTCCCGCGAGAAGTTCCGATAGAAGCGAGCTTCCGAGTACAACGCAAGGCAACAGCGTGGCGCTTTTGGCGGAGAGAGGGTGGGGGTGATGAATTTTTAATAAATTATTCATTAGGGGCGGGGAAACGCGCAGCCGAATTGTCGGCTGCGAAGAAACCGATCGAACCGGGCGCGTCCATTAATCGGATATAAAGATGCGAGTAGCTCAGAGGCTCCTTATCGCCGAAGGGATGGAACGGGATCGGGAGATGAGGTAGCGAGAGACGAAAAATATCCGGCGCGCGGGATAAGGGATGAAGAATACATCTCGGCCATCAATTCTTGCTCCCTCTTTCTCGAGCCCAGACTAGATGGATCCATTCATACGAAAGTGATTAATTGATCGGGGCGATGGCCCGCGAAGAAATCTCGTTGTGATGATCTCGATGATGATCCCCCGACAATCACGCGCACCGGAAAGACACCAATGTTTCGCGTGTCGCGAAAACGAGTTGTCACGTGAAAAAAAAACTTTAATTCTTGACGCTATCGGTATATTTCCCGCTATAAGCGTATTGTCGACGAACAGTTTAACCGATTATATATTTGCGAGATTTTCTTTCGAGAAACGAGGAAAAATCTCACTGGAAGCGCGCAAACGCACGAAACTACATACTCGTCGATTCACTATGACAAATTAATCGTGTACTACAGTGATTGATCGCCCCGATGCTCCTGGCGGACTAATGCTCGGTAAAAAGTAACGTTTATGGAAAGTGGATGATCGATCAATCGCTGTCCGCGCTCGCTCACCGGCGAATTTTAATTTCGCGTATTTGTTTACGTGGGATTTCCGCGAGCGGAAGTGCATTTGCATCGTTACAGAGGCGCTCTCCCGCTTCTCGTTCGCGCGCAACGAAACAATTTACTATACCCTTAAACATCGCGCGAATGACGGATAGATGGTGTATAACGGAACTGCCACGATGGAAGTAACGGAGAGGCGAAGAAAAATAGCGTTCGTCTCCGCGCGGCAGCGTTCGCTCAAAAATGCGATTATGATCGAAATTTCATTATCGGGGCCGTTCGCCGTCTTCGAAAGCTCGTCAACGCGCGCTGCCGTGCCATGTTACATAACCAAGAGGCTATATCGGAAATCCTTAAAGTGTACTTTAACCATCCTCGAAAAATTCTCATGTCTTCTTCCAAGTTCTCATAGATCGTCGCAAGTGAAGGCGCCACGTGGTTCTTTTATGATGGAAGGAACATGACCACTGTAAAAATGTTTAAAAGGAAAGAAACTAAGCACGAGATAGCTAACCACCTTTTCTTCATAAAATACATTTGTTCGACATCGTTGAGCAACGCGTTTCTTGGCAAAATAACGTTAGCGAATGTCAGGATCAATTGGAGCACGATTCGCACGAGCAAATCCAACAGTTTTGCGAAGTAATGTTTAGATACAAGAAGTTTCCTCGCTAAATGGATACGGTAGACGGTAGTAAACACATTTTTGTAATGTTTTGTTACATGTGAACATAAAACTTTTAACGTCACAAAATGTTCTATATCGGCATGTTTGGTAAACAGAGCGACATTGTTTGTTAAAAAGTAAAACGTTTTTTTCTTAACAAAAATACCTTGTTATTTTAGTGAGGTAACTGCGATTTACCATAGCGGTCACTCAATTAATCGTGCTAATTTTCATGGTGACCTTAATTTCATGGTTCGCGAGATGCGAAGGCAAATCTGTCAACTTGCTTTTTCTCGCACCGGTGTCCCCGTGGGTTTCGGCGCGGGCTGTAGGGACACTCTTGGCGCGGCCATTCATCAGCGTGAAATATTTTATTAAACAACCCGTCGCTTTTCGCTCTCGGCCGCCGGCATACAAATTCGAAGAGCGTCAAGCAGCGGCCTCGATTCATCACAGCTATACGTCCGCCGCTGCCTGTGTTCTCGGACCAACCAGAGAACTTTGTATTCTCACATCTCGCATGATCTGTCTTTCGCCTTGTGCTCTTGATTACGCGTTTTAAATCCCCATCATTAATTTCCCGTCACGATACCCCTCAATTTCTCGCGAAAAAATCAATCGCTAGCTTGATTAATCTAGTAGCTGCGAAGCTATGTGACAATTATAAATAAATTGAACTTGCGAAAGAACAGATGGGTAACGCTTATAAAGAAATCTGAAACCTTTTTTTCATTTAAGAGATTTTCATTTAAAAGATTTTCTAGCTTAAAAAAGTAGAGGGGTGTCATGTGACTTTTTTTATCTTAACACGAGAACACGAAAGATGTAAACTGCCATTGCCACCTTCTAAAAAAAATAAATAATTAATAAAATTTAAGTAGTAACGCTATAACTTGTCATTGTTTTTATAATAGAGAGAAATATTTGTGTGGAAAATATTGAAAAAAATTGTTTACAATAATTATTTAAATTTGATTTAGATATTGACATTCTGATGGACGTTACCACATTTTTACTAGTAGTGATGTCATATTTAAAAAGAATTGATGAACACTTTGAATTTTACACAAAAATGATACAGTAGAACTTTTTTTTTTATTTTTAAATGTTTTTAAACTCCGTACTTTTTTTATAACTATATAACTCTTCAAAATTCTTATAATTTGTTTACAATTGCATTACTTAAAACCTTCCCTCTCATAAGAGAATTTAAGTTATTTTAAAAAATTATTTAAAGAAAATTGTACTGTCAAAAAATTCAGGAATGTCTACATATTAATTACTTATTCTCAATATTTCATCAAATCCTTACATTATGTGAAAGGACTCCTTAAAAATTTTTTTATAAATACATAAAATTTTGTTTAATTTTTGAATTTTAAATTTCAACATTGTTTGCGATATTCCATCTGAATCCGTTATAGCAATACATATTTCTTATTCTAAAAGAATGTATGGGTTCTTGGGATCTATTACAATACTTGTTATTAGTTTTATTTTTTAAAAGAATTTTTTAGGTTCAAAGCTATGAAAAATAAGATTGTGAAACAAAATTGTTTTAATTAAAAATTAAGAAAAGCCCCAAGATTATATATTACAGTTATATGTTAAGAGAAACTGTAATATCAATATGCTAAATTATTAAAGCTTTTTTAATGTACTATTATTTCGTAACTGATAAAATGTTTTCCTGAATAGAAAACGATCGATTTGTCTAAACATATTTCTTCCTGTTATTCTCATGTGATACAACATACAACGTGGAAATAAAGAGAAATCTACGTACTAGACAATCAAGAAAGGAACATTGACACGATTACATGATACTGTCTAATAGATAGAGGATCGAGAAAAGGAAGAAAAGAGCAGGACGTCTGATCCTGGTTGGAGTAAAGGCGGGAGTAGACGAAGGGAGTGGGGTAAAAAGAAATGGTTAAGGCTACCGAGATTAGGGGCGAAGGGATCGGGTCTCCGGGGCGAATAGAGTAGAATAAGATTGATGCCGGCGAGTAAATTGAACGTTACGAGTGACGACAGCGCGACAAAGCCCGCAAATAATTCTCCTCGGTGGCCGTAATTTATTTTTCGCGCGGAATAGAAGCGACGGTCTTGCAAGGTGTGCCGCGGTCGACGAAGGTGCCTTCGTCGCGGTACGATTTGTTCGTTCGGCATAGCGAAAAGCTCTTCGGCTACTGGCTGGGATTGAAGGGTCTGGTGCGATAAAGGAAGTGGGTCCGGGATCGGCACCGAGAACGGATTTCTTTCGTGCTTACGAAAGGAGAAAGAATTATGCGCATCCGCGATACGAATCCCAAGGCGCATCCGGTGCAAATTCGGACGTGTCGCATAAGCGATTTGCATCTTGCACCGCCCCTGACATTTAAGCGAGAGGATCGAGAGATTTCCAGAATAGTTTTCTATACACTCTGGAAAATTCGGTAAAATGGACCCGATCCCCCTTTTAACATCGGAGACGTCAATGCTATAGGGAGGCATTTTACGGAAACGCGTGTTTTTTATCGGCACTTCGCGCCAGTGGAAAATGGAGGAGCGCTCTCGGACAGTAGACTTCGGTATTATAAAATGAAGGCTGGACCGTAAAAAGTGGAGCGGAAGACTTTTGGACGGAGTCCAAGTTTTCTGTAGGTTGCGCTACGAAGTACCGTGAGGGAATAAATTCGGCGTGGCGGCGGTCGGAGGACGTTGCGAGGACGCCAAGTCGACTCCTTCGAGGTTTTCCCGAACTTGGAAAATAATTGATGACGCGTTGCGAGGTAGAATTCGGAATCAAGCCGGATTAAAAGATCAGAGATAGTGCCCGTGGTTTTTTATTTTAGCGAATTTGCGAAGACGCAAAAGAAGAGATAGGAAGGGAATAATTTAACGAGAGGAGTATCATCGGGTCGGAGCTTACTAATGTAAGCGATAAGAACAGTTTAAACGAATTCAATGAAGTCGCTCGTCTACCGTGAATTTAATGCCGGCAAAGTACCGAAAATAAAGAAAAAAAAAAGACCACCGAAGAAAGGACGAATTAAAGAACTCAAAGTGAAGAAGAAGATCAAAAGAGACTTGGCGACAGGATCTCGGTATTCCGTGCACCTTCTGTAACTTTTATTCGTCACCGTGTGAAAGAAAGCGTGTTCCGAAAGGATCAGAAAAAATAGCACAGGGAATGAATTAATTTTTCTGAGACTTGTTTTTAAAGGGAAAGAATTTTTTAGTTAATATGTTACTTTATATCGCTTACTAAATACTTTTCCGCTACCGCTCAAGTTTCTCACTCAAGAAATTCCGAAAGAATCCCAGAAGCGTTCAGAACTCATGAAAAATTCAAAAAATTCTGTCTCTTCATAAATAAACGAGCCGGATCCGAAAGAGTTAAAAACCTGAAAAATCGGATGGACCTGTCTTGTCGTTTGCAAAGCCGTACCTGGGAGAATGTCGCGGTTGACGCAATGGTATAGCGTAGGAATTAAGAATATACTTCTCAAGGAAGATTTTACTCGAGTCCAAGAAAGAGACAAGATGGTTTTACAGTGGCAAAAATTTCATATTTTAAGCCAACAAAATTTCACGCTCGCGAGATTTTCAACAGAATCGGAACACCTCGCTTTCACGAGGTATTCTCGGGAATTCAGTCGAAGAAACGTTTGAGCGAATGAGGAAAACTTACTTCAATGTATCTCTTGAATGTGCAGTCAAATATATACGATAGGTGAGTCGAACTATTCAACTGCGACTAAACTGTGAGTGGTTTCGATTTAAACTATAAGAAACATTTTAAATATATTTTTCATGCGTTTTATTTCAAATGTTATATTTAATTCCTTAATAAAAGATTCCCAAAGAATGAATACGAAGAATTCGAAGAGAACACGTTTTACAATTTTTAAGAGTATAACGAAGAGTACGATTTTGCTGAAATATCAAAAAATTTAGCTAGATTGTATACAGATTTGAAAAAAAAATTTTATTAAATTATCAACACAATTATGTACAACGTTTAAATTGATTGCTAGATTATTAAAATTTTGTGTATAGCGTATTACTCATTATGTTCGAGTTTTCTACATAGTTATTTAGCCCATTAAAATTATATCCACATCTGTATTTACCTAAACTTGTGAATATTTACTTAACAAGATTGTTCTTTTCGTGTACAATTAAATCACATTAAAAATACTTTTAGCCGGAAAGTAGTCTAAAAATCTTAGGAGAAATTCGAGAAACATACTTCATCTTGTCTTTTAGCGGTTTCCAACATGATTCGAGGCAGTGAAGGAAGAGAAGTTAAAGACATTTCCGGAAATTATATATGAGACGAGTTTCAAATAAAATTAAATACCGTTTTATATTAAGAATATCTCGAAAGTAGCAAAGACGGACAGAGTCAAAATATTTCGCGCAGAATCCTCGCGATGTCGTTCCCGTGGCTACTCGTCGGAGGATCGAAGGGTGGAAAGAGTACTCTGAAAATGTACGTCCTTTTAAGACGCAAGGCAAGTCCTTTTAAGACGAGAAATCAGAGCGAGTCGTCGTCTTATCTAGATAGGCCGCCATTCCGCTTCGAAAGAGAGGAACGAAGGAAAACCCCACGCGACAAAAACTCATGGCACGACAAAAAGGAGGACGTAACAGGAGGCTGGGAAGAAAAAGGAGGGAAGATAACTGCTGTATTAAGATTGCTAATCTAAATGAACGCTCGTTCCGGTCCACCGGCGGTTTATCCTCGGCACAACGGCCGTTCTTTTTAAACGTCTTAATGGCGTCCTCAATGATCGTTAGTCCAAGTTTCCAACTGTCACCGATGCACGATGATCAATTTCGTCGATCTAGCTTGGATAAAATCCATTCCTGCAAACAAGATATAAACGATCGTACGATACGTACCAATTAATGCAATTCGCGTTTAATTTTTCAGTAGACAACGCAACTCCACAGTCGACGTGGACTAATCCACCAAATTCAAAAGGCAACGGTAATTACTGGGGGATTATTGCCGGTTGCCTTGTAGCTAAATCCATGTAACAAGCTACATCCAAATGCACACAGCGATGAATGTGTTTGTCGTCACAACAATCGCATGTCTGCAAATATACATATATCTGTATATCTGTAAAGCGGAAACGAAAGTTGAAAAAGCACTTCACTGTAAAAAGTGCAGTGTTTAAATTTTTTAAATGTTTACGTTTAAACCATCTTTGCAAAACAAACGTGTAATAATAAGATATTTCAATTTTTAACATTTTAATGTTTTAAATCTAAACATGTAATGTTTTGTTTATTGAAAACGTTTAAAACTAAAAAGCATCTTTAAAGCCGATGGCACATACAAAAACGTAAGGCTGTAAGATGTAAACAGTAAGGAAATTGTAACATTAGCTATACTGGCTTTATGGTCTCTACTGTGATTGGCCAATTTGCTTACTGCTTACGTGTTACGGCTTTACGTTTTTTTATGGACTTAAGTGTTTAACAAACGGAGACAAGAATAAAATATTTTAATATCTTAAAATCGAACACTTCTTTTATGAGTGTTGGTACCATCATTAGTAAAATATTTTGAATACCTTTATTTATATGGAGATGAAATTCTTTCTTTTTTCACAAATTATTGAAGAATACTAGAAATTTAAAATTATATACCATATTGTAGTCTTTTTCAAACTGCGCACCGAATTATTTTTCCGGACTAAATAAACGCAATTAAAACTACCCTAGCAATCGCGAATTAAATTGACAAGCAATTTAATAATTTGATACTACCATCAAGCATCATATTATTATATTATATATTATATATATTATATATATTATATATATTATATATTATTATAAAGATGTTAAAACTGTTAATAAATTATATATATGCAAGTACATATATAGTATATATTAGTAATTCAAGATTGACATATTTAAGCAACGAAGATCCAGCTTCGACCGTAATAGGAATTTTAAATTTCTAGTATTGATTGTGTTTCTCACATATACGGTCTAAAATAAAAATATTGTGATTGAAGAATAATTATAAAAATTTCAAAATTGTTTTCAACGAAACCAGTTTTAAGTGACCTGCATTGTCATTTAGGAGAGGTAATGTTGATGTGACATCGATGTCGGTAATTTCGGTAAAAACTAACTTTCGACGAGGTTTGAAAGCGGAGCAGCGTGCGTACAAGTGCGCGAACCGAGTTATTTAAAATTGAAATATCGAGAGTGCTTCGAAGAAGCAGTTTAATTGAATTTAGATGTATTCCACGATCAAATACCGTGCGGTTCGCGACCCGCGACAATCGGCCAGCTATTAAATCCGACCGGGGCTCCGACTTTAATTTCGCCGCGTGCGGAACGGGAACGGACGCTTTTACCGTGACCGCATCGAATAATTTGGCGAACGCACGTTGACGGATATGCGGGATTGGAAGCGACGCCGAGCAAATAGAATCGGGCGTGACGAAATTAATTACTTTTTTCCCTTCTCTTTTTCACTCGCTCGCTCGCGCTCGCTTATCTCTCGGGGTTCCGTTTCATCGTACACCTACTTTGTCCACCGATCCTCTTTTCGAATCCCTAGTTCCACCACGCTACGTTATCTTGCAATGTCGTTTCCCACTTTCATGTTCATTCCCATTAGATTTGCTCGGCCGTTTACTCGGTAGCTTCTGCAAGTCAAACGTTGTAATCGAACCGTGTTCAGTCAACGTTCCCATTGTTGGTCCAACTCGTAACGAAATTAGAGAAAACTCTTTATCTTGCTTGGTTGACATTCGTTTGTAGCTCGCTGAAAAATCGATGAGTTCTATTCGATAAAAAGCTAAATTATTTATCAAAACTTATAAAACGATAAAATTCGATAATTAAATAACTTATACTTTTATGTTTTATATGTTTTTTTTTTAGATTGTCATTTGCAAAAATAAAAATATCTTTTCAATTAACTACATTAATAATCTATTCATACAGACATTTTTCATCTTTCTGATAATATCAATGCTCGCATCATAGAATGTATTTAAGATTAAATCAATAAGTCATTTTTAAAAGAAGAATGTTAAAATTGGACTATTTTTCGCTAAAATGAAGAATTTCCGATTTGTAGAAATTATGTGTATATCATATTAAAGGACTACTTAAAAGGAGTCGAGTAGCGTATCGCTTATCATGAGAAAATATTGGGAATGTGAAAGAAATTATAGGATAAAAGACAATAAATGTAAAAGATAGTAAGTAAGATATCAAGATATCCTGGGAATTAAACAACAAAGACTCTATTGTTAGTTCTTAAACATATATAATTTAATAAGCATATGTTCGTTATTTATTTAAAGATAGAATTCGAAACGATTATTCTGTATCGGACTTTTTATCGCTCGTCAGTCGTTCGAAGATTGGCTCTAATCGGCTCTTATACATTATAGTAATAACATTATAATTCTTATTGTTTAATTTCAGAGATATCTTGATGTTTTCTTCTTAAAAAAAAACCCATATTCCCTGTCAGAAACGTAATGACTTCTTTTGCTTATATCCACTGATATATGAAACCTACAGTTTTTCTTACAATTTCTACAGTTTTTTCTCGATATCTCACTTAATAATTTTTTATCACTAAATGTGATAGCATTAGATTTATTGCCTTTGACGTCACAATCTTCTCTCATGTTCCTGCCCAGATAGACTTGTATGATGATCACGATATGCACAAATCAATTTACTGAAAATTTAGAACAATTTTATGATCATTTATGACATTATAAAAGCAAAAACGTTTATATTAAAGTAAATATAAAATTTTAGGTTATTTGAATGATTAAATTTTTTGTTATAAAATTACAAAAAGATATGTATGAAAATATATCTTCAGATTTATAATATTCTTTTTTCGATATCACTATATGAGATATTTACATCATACATAATTAAATGAAATACATCATATAATGATGCACATTTACAATTATCATGTGATGCTATAGAGAAAGCTTAAATAATTTTTAAATTTTTCTTTATTTTATGCCGCAAAATAAGATAAATATACTGTAAAATTTGGGTAAACAAATGTTGATCTTGATACACTGAATCTTGCTAAAAGAATTTGTAATCCTAATGTGATGTCATAGAAAGCATAAATGATTTGTAAACTTTTATTTATTTCATGCCGCATAAAGTAAGATAAGTATACTGTAAAATTTGGGTAAACAAATGTCGATTTTGATATACCGAATTTTGTTGAAAGGATTCGTAATCCCGATGTGATGTCATAGAGTAAGCATAAATGATTTATAAATTTTTCCTTATTTTACGCCGCATAAAGAAAGACACTAATTTTTACCAGCATGAGAAAATGCGGTACTAAAAAATTCTGAAAAAAATCTATAAAATTCTCACAATTCTATAAGAAGAAAATAAACAATTTTTGTCTCTTTTTTCGTAACGTTTTTTAATAGTACTTGAGTAAAAAATTATTGAAAACCAATATTCGGCGATTTTTAATAATTAATATCTTGTTAATTATTGCAAAAATTGTAAAATAGTAGAGGACTTTTCGTATCACAATCAGTTTAGTCCGCTCTACCTGCTTATGCGCGTTATCAGGAGTTATCGGACACCCTATATATACATACATGCATATTACATACATATATGATCGGTACGAACGTCAAGATAAAATTCAATATATGCCAAATTTAAAAGTGTTCAGACAAGCGTGCGATTAGTTCAACGTAGGTAGCGTAGATAGGCTATCACTCCAAAGATCTTAGGTTCAAATCCCATCGATATTCCATGCGTTTTCAAGAATATATAATTGCGTTATATAATTATAAGAATTTGTATATACATAAAAATAACTAATAAACTTAATTAATAAATATATATTCTGGAAATAAAAAAACAAATTAAATTATAATTAAATTTTTTTTTCATTAAAATATTCCCAGTAGACAAATGTACATAAACTTCACGTTTATCTTTGTTAGAATCATCCAATGCTTCATAGATGAGCCGATTGTGATTCGCAGGGAATGGAAGTAACTCGTTACTTGTAACGAAGTTACAGTTACAAGTTACTTTTTTGGTAACTTTACTAGTAACTGCGTTACTTTTTTTCTTTGGTAACTGTAACGGTAACAAAGTTACATTTTTTTGGTAACGGTAACGAATTTTACAGTTACTTTTATCGTTACTTTGCACATGATTGGACACGATACAACACAAGTCACTTATACTGTAAAAAAATTTCGTAAATTTACACATATAATAAATGTAAAATAGATTACATGATTAGTTCTGTAAATATAAAAAATCATGCAATTTTACAGAAATTATGTAATTCCACAAAAATTATGTAAATTTGTTTTTATTGTGTAAATATATCTTATATTTTATATTGGAAATCATATAAATAGCAGGATGTTTTGAATATTTTCTGTAATTATCCAAATTTTAGTAATATTACGTAATATAAAAGAAATTTTTCGCGTATTGTTGTTAAATGTGTAATAATATATAGTGCAAAATGTATTGCCATATTATCGTTCCTGTAGCTACACATTGTAATTGTACTTCCACAATCTGCTTAATTCCAAACCAAGAAATTATTTTTATTTGCATATTGCAAATTTACAAACGTGTGGACGTTTACAACTATTATAGTGGATCTCAAAATTATCCAGCATAATAGTTGTAATTTTACACAATTTTTTACAATGCGCTTGAGGCTAGAGAAGCCTCTAGGCTCATCTGTTGTGATTGTTGGTTGTCGATTTAAAAAAAAAGTAACGGAAAAGTAACGAAAAGTTACTTTCTCAAGTAACGGTAAGTATAACGAGTTACTTTTAAAAATCGGTAACTAGTTACTTTTCCTACTCGGTAGCAAGTAACTGTAACTTGTTACTTTTAAAAAGTAATTTTCCATTCCCTGGTAATTCGAAATATTGCGGCAACATTTAGCAAACGAAATATCATGATGCAAATATGATGTAAATATGAGACACTAAGAATCAGATTTTTGTTTCTCATATTTACATCATATTTGCATCATGGTATTTCGTATTTTAATTTACTAAATACGACTACAATATTTGGAATCACAATCGGCTCATCTATGAAGCATTTGATGATCGAATACAACGTAAAGTTGCAGTAAAATTGATGTACATCTGTCTATCTGAGCGATGTTTCCCTAAGATAAATGATGCCACTCGACTCCGCTTAAGTAGCCCTTTATTATATGATACACAATTTATATATTTCAGAATTTCTTTATGTTAGCCAAATAATAGCGAAATCTTAACATCCTCCTTTGTAACCGGATCGTATTGGTTTTTCGTCTTCCTTAAAACTTCCTTACGTCTTCTCGGCTGTTACAGTCTCGACGCGCTTTCTTACGTTTCTGCTTCGCAACGCACGATCATCGAGAAAAGACGCCGAACGGGGAGACAGCGCGTCAGGGAAGAAGGGTAAATTCGCGATGGCAAGGGGGGGGGGGGGTTGGTTGGGGAAGGAGGTTGGCGTTTCTCGCAGAAAGGACCGAGCGAGCTATGAAATACGACTCAGCTATCCTCCAACGCCAACCGCCGCTCGACGCTCCTGAAGGCGTCGGCAGCCACCTAATGCGAATACAATGGTCGACAGTTGTTGCCGGCTACGGTGCTTCTTGCGCGTCGCTTTTTTACGCCGCGCCGCGTCGAGCGCGTCGGGCCAGCTGCGTTCCTTCTTCGTCATGGCGACGAGAAAAATCTATCCGCGACGGGAATAGGCGCGCGCCTTTTGTAAGCACTTTGGAGTGATGCAGCTCGTCCTCGGCAAAACAAAGGGGAATCTCTAATTAGACGGTGTTATCTCCCACGACTTTAATCGGTCTATAATTGTTGTTCTAACCCTCTACTTTCTGTCCAATACGATGTGGATGTCAATTGGATTAATATAATACAGTTTAGAGATATATATTATATAATGAATTGAAAAAAAGCAATTGTTATTTATTTAATGAACGTTATAAAGTTATAAGAAAGGCGAGCATCAATTAAATGTTTAGAAAATATAATATATAATACACCGCTGCCACATTAGAGTTTGCTGAACGTGTTAAATTCATAAAGTATAATTCTAGCAAGAGGAAGTCTTTCAGGTTTGAAAGAATAATTCTTTTCATTACAAAGATCTGTTTACGTTTTGTTATAAAAATAACAATAATGAATGTTCTTTATCGCCTTGATACAGAACGAGATATATACCGGTTAGAAACCCAGAAGGCGTTTAAATCACGAGAGGTATAAGTGAAATGTATAAAACCATTACGGTTATCCTGGGCTAAAGCCGGCAACGTCATTAGGATCCGCCCGATGTGGTCGCCGTATTGTTGCCGTGCGTTTGTGAGCTGCCACGTTCCATTTTCACGTAACGCACACATATTTCCCTAGGTAGGCTATCCTTCGCGGTCGTTTTATCGATACGAACGACGCCCGCGTGCCTGCAGATCACCTGATTACGCTCTCCGGAAAATCATCAGCAAACTTCCTCAACATCCTCTTCGTTTGTGCTCGGCTTCGCTTCTATCCCTCTCCTTCTCTTTCTCTATTTATCTCATTTCGCCCTTGGAAACTTTACCATTCGCGCGAGCGTGGCCCACAAAGTAATTATGTAGCCGACGAAACCTCTAACAGTGGAATGCAATGCGACTAGAAATACGTGACGAGGTGTGGAAATTAGATACTCATATTTCTGTCGCGCGAAATCCTCAAGAACGTTGCGAATTACTGCAATCTAATAAATCGTATTATACATTACTTATCCGATAATTGATTATAAATTTTCTTGTATAATTCTCATTTCTTAAATTTCATAATTCTCTTTTCTATGAAAAATCGTAAAATAATTGTATGGGAAAGGAGATTTAACTAACAAAATAAATGTCTGCAGGATTATTTTATGAAAATTATCACTCTTCGTTAAATTTGAATTTAGTCTTTAGAAAAATAATTTTATCGAGGATTTACGTTAGGAATTCAAGTCATAAATTTCACTTTCCATCCACTTTTTTAGAACGTCAACTGGTGATTAAGTCCCTAATGTTTGCTTGAAGGACAAGAAAGAATGGTGAATAAAGGGATAATCCATGGTCGCTTAGAAAGAAAATCGACGACAATACGGTTTCTTTTGCGCAATTCTCTCTTCACGAGCACAATTACCGCGAGACAAACGCACATAGCATCCTCTGTAAACAACACTCATCGTCGCTGGTACGACGTCACGCGTAATCGCGAGTAGTTAAGATAATCGCCGTGAATATATATATACACGATACACATTTTAATTGACGGATCCAAATATCTCCTAAAATACGCCAGCTACAAAAAAATGGTTGGGACAAAAATTGTGGAGGACAATGAGTCATTTATCTGTGCTAATAATTTTGACCTTCAGGTCGATTTTCAAGGTTATTTGAAGGTCAAAGTCATTTTTTTAAATAAAAATATTTTTGACACCGGATTCGAAAAAGTGGGAAATTTTACGTTTGAAATGATATTTTAGAATTTGTTATTGTGAGTTTAAGAAGGTCAAATCAAGGTTAAATGATTAAAAAGCACTTAGAAGCTGTTAATTTAGATTTATAAGCTTTTTATGCATGATAAGTGTTTGGCGGTAATTCAAATAGTAGAAAAGCTGCGAAAAATTCAAAGACCTTGTCTTTACTTTTAGTGTTACCCGGAAACAACGACATGGACGTAGTAAGTTCTGTTTCCTTCGGGATGCTTGATTATCGTGAGTCCCCTTGCCTCTCAAAACAAATTCTAAAATATCATTTCAAACGTAAAATTTTCCGCTCTTTTCGAATCCATTGTCAAAAATAGGAGTTTCCATTAAAAAAAAAGACCTTGACCTTCAAATAACCTTGAAAATCGACCTGAAGGTCAAAATTATTAGCACAGATAAATGACCCTCATTGTCCTCGACAATTTTTGTTCCAACCATTTTTTTTTAGCTGGCGTATTTTAGGAGATATTTGGATCTGTCGATTAAAATGGATCATCGTGTATATCTTCACGACGATTATCTTAATTACTCGCGATCATGTGTGACGTCATATATATATATATATACAAATAAAAAAAAATATATATATATATAAGAACATTCGCGACTTGCATCTGCGATGGACGATAACGTTTCCATATCGACGAAAAGAATCTTTCCTCTTGTGGAAAATGTCGTCTGATCTGAATTCGATACTTCCGACTGTTTAAATTTCACATTTTTGTGAACGAAGTTTCTATCTTCCATCCGATTTTTCACGAAATTTATACCTGTTGGTTGCGCAAACACCCGCATACATTTCTCTTTAACATTGTAGTTCGCGTACTTCTCGCAATTCACGGCAGACCGATATTATTATATCGAAGCAAGAATACATAGTATTGAATGTTAATTTTTATTAACACTGACTGCCATGCGTGTATCCAATTACATTTATGTGGATTCAGGATGCTGCCGTATTAATTTTAATGTTAACACAGTTTTCTATTTATTACCAATTATATATATATGAATTAAGAACATTGCATTGATTTTATTATACATATATTCATATTGTAAATTTTGGAGAGAATTCTATTAAATTTGTTGAAAACTTTTATAAAAAATTTTATTATTTTATATTAGAAAATTTATCTTATATAATATTTATTTTATATAGTATTTTAATATAAAAAATTTACTTAAAAATACATTATATATTAGGTTGAGAAATAAGGTGTTCCTTGCCGTTCGTTACTGTTTTCGGTACTATTTTCGATAACAATCGTTACTTATAGAAATTTAAATATCGAAAAATGTTTTGTATTTTATATGTATCTGCATTCCAATAGTCACTAAGAATTTGTAGTATATATGTAACTCTATAAATTTTCAGTATTGGCAGTAAATATTAAAATATATTCTTAATAACATTAATATTAAAAAATAATGTTTAATAAAAATTTACAAATAGATTTTAATAAATGTTAAATAAAATTTACAAACCTATTTTAATAAAATTGTTTGTAAAAAAAATTATAATCTAATTTCTTAAAGATAATATATAAATTAAAATATTAATATAAAAAGAATATTATCAAAGATTTATTAGGTATAAGTTTAAGTATAAAGAAAAGCTTGTTATAAGACTAGTTTAGAATTTGAAGTGTTAATATTGATTTACACAATTAATTGATTATTAAATAATATAATTTTTAAATCAAGTATCTCTTACTTTACCATTAGAAAAAACTAATGATAACGCGTATATAATCGTTACTTTCTAAATAATGATAATGATAACGTGTTACTTTATAAAATTAGTAACGAATTCCTTTTTACAAAAACTAACGATAACGCGTTACTTTTCGTTACTTTTATGAAAAATAACTCCCAACCTTGATTTATGTATAAAGGATAATAAAGTATAAGCGCCAGAGGACCGATTACAAAAATCCTTGCGGCAGTCAAAGGAATACCATACCACCTGATTCCATAGCAATTATCTTATATTGCTTTATTATTTTGTACTTAGTTTTATTACTTTAATATTTCTGTTAACAAAAACCACGTATCCAAGAGCCGCAACATTTTCCAGACTTCAACACATCCAACTCGCGCCACGAGCTTAGCAAAAGCCGCTAAATTAAAATTACGCTAGAGCGAGAATCGGTTACAGGCTCGTCACGGTCGCATTCCACCTCTCGCGACGAATCGAGGAGCGGCCAAGTGAAAATCATTCCCGTCTCTCGAAAAGCTCCCGTTGCCGTTCTCTTCAAAAGTGATGTAGGCAAAAGGTACTGTAGGCAATCGATTTGTAGGCAAAAGCAACCATCTCCTCTAATATCACGTTTTCGAGGCCTGCTATCCTCGATACTACGTATTATTGCGTGACAAAAACGGAAAATTGACGAATAGGCGAGAAAAGTATCGGCACGATTTCTCGAAACCGCAACTCTCCCTCTCGTTCTCCTTCGTTCTTTCTGTTCTTTCTCGTGCCAACAAACAAACGGCGTTGGTAGCAGTCCCGGTGGTGGCATCCCATCGTACACACAGTGTTTTATAACCAACGCTCCTCCTGGCGTAAAAACACACACGATCGCCAACGGTTAACGCCAGAACGTCGCTTCTGAACGTTCCTGCACTTTATTCCTTGCTCTTCCTCTCTTCCTCTCTCTCTCTCTCTCTCTCTCTCTCTCTCTCTTTCTTTCTCCTTCGATGTCGTCGTTTCTCCCAGATTTTATACGACCGCCATCCACACTGACGGTCCCCGTGCCTCTTTCGCTTTTTACTGCTGAACAATACACAATTCTGTCCTTCCGTAGAGATATATCCCGGGTGAACACGCTCTTGCTTGCTCGCGAAATGCGCCACGCCGCACCGCATCGAGGGTGGTTTCGTTTACATTCGAGTCTACTGTTCATCGCGAGTACGAGCGCACTCGAGGGTTGTTCCGAGTGATCGAGAGCAGGTATATATTGCACGTGCAATTGAGGGCGCATTAATACAGAAACTTTATGAATATTGGATTCATCAAGGGATCACTTGTTATTCCTTTCGTACAATGAATTTCTTATTGGAGAGCTCATTAACATTGTCCTTTCCAACATTTGCAATAATTCTATATAATTCTATGAATTTTTAGACATAACCGACTATACATTTTTTCAAACTATAATTACGCAATATAAAGTGCTGTATATATAGATATTTTTTTTAATTTTATTAATTGAACATTCTAAATTCTAAATATTAAATATATAGAAAATCTTAATATAAAAATGTGTCAACATTATAATTTCCGAATTGTAAATTATATATAAATAATTAGAGTTAAAGTTAATATATAGTGTTGCGTAAAAATTATACAGCCATTATAATGCTAATACAGCTAATTATACGATTAGGGTAACTCCGGTATATACGCCGCACTATTATGAAAAAAATATTAGAGAAATCCGAAATATTTAGTTTTCGTATTAAAAAATAAATTTTTTTTAATCTTGCATTTTTGCTATATATAGATAATGGGTGGGATATATGGCAAAAATGCAAGGGTTTCAACAAACTAGACAAAGAGAATACGAAAGCAAAGCACTTGTATTTTGCTATACATGCTTTATTATTCCTCTACACGTATGTATGACGAAATAACCACTAGGTCTTTTACACACCTTACAGTAATCATTTTATGTAGATTATAATTTATGATGATGCTACTTGTTACACACACAGTGACAAATCAATTCAACTCACAATAATTTCATTAATATTAACAGTAAGAAGCTGAAATTATAACTCAATACTAATATAACTCAATACTAATATAAAGGCATGTAACATAGTAGTTGCGAGAAAATTACCCCTACTCCTTCTATTTTTTCTGACTTCCGCGGCGCAAATTCCAGCGCGGCGTATATACCGGAGTTACCCTATGCATTATCGATGTGTTCTTTAAATAAAGAACACATTTAAGTAATATATATGCATGCTTAATCCACTCATCAATATTAATGTTGAAATACAGGGAAATTTTCGCAATACATTTACTTTAAATGTGTGTTAATCATTTGTTAAATATTTTAAAGAGATGATATCTGATGTTCAGCCTTAGTACGGCATGAGTCTAGGTTCACAACTTTGCTTTAAAAGGTCATAAACCGTGAAACTGTAAGAAATTGTTCAATCACGGTTGATTATTTTTTTCATATTAATTTGGTTAACTTCTTACAGCTTTATGACTTACGACCTTTTAAAGCAAGGTTGTAGACCTAAACTGACATGCTAAGACTCTAGGTATACCAAAGTAGCGCAATTCTTTTATCTGAACCGAAATGCCGACATGCCTCCTCCCCCCGCCATTTTGGATCTAGTGGCCTACATGGTTAGTAGGTTCAAAATGGATGCTCTTTGCGTTATTGTAAATGCTCTTTGGTATATCTAGAGCTTTATGACATGCGGCTTTGGTGCGACACGGAGCGGGCGTGGCGCGTTGCTGTACGAGAATAGTTTGAAAAGTTCTCGACCTGATACAGAAATGACGCCACAAATATCAAACACTGCTATAATTTTAGACAAATTGATCTTTCACAGAGCTACTGTTAAAATTTCAGACAGATGTGTTTATTAGTTTCTTTGTTTCGGTCGGGTAAAACAACCAACTTTTGGTTCCATCATGATAATGCACCTGCTCACATTTCTTCAATTGCAGTCGCAAAATTCCATGAATTGATATTCCGCTAGCACCGTATTTTACTAGATCACGTATACATATACAAGGTCACCATTCGTAAATTGAAATCATGCAGGCAAAGTGTATGCCGCTCCACGTGTCGTTGCATTATCTCTCGAAAGTTAGGAGAACACATTTTTATTGAACGTTTAGAGTTTATCAACATAATTAATTAACATTGATAATTAATGGTAAACAATAACATATAATAAACATTAAGATCAAAGGATATTTTACCGTTTTATTCACTTTTGTGAATTGAAAATACAGAGGATGATATTATAAATTATTTTTTTGTAATATTTAATGCAACTTTTTAATGTCATTCGGAAATATTTTGTACTTCAAATTTTTCATAAATTTGAATATAATTTGTTATCTTTTATTTTTAATTAACATTGATAATTAATGGTAAACAATAACATATAATAAACATTAAGATCAAAGGATATTTTACCGTTTTATTCACTTTTGTGAATTGAAAATACAGAGGATGATATTATAAATTATTTTTTTGTAATATTTAATGCAACTTTTTAATGTCATTCGGAAATATTTTGTACTTCAAATTTTTCATAAATTTGAATATAATTTGTTATCTTTTATTATATTTTTATATTTCTATTTTAATTATACATATTTATTATCTATTCCCTTTTTATATTGGAACCGTGATATAATAGAAACGTAGAGCCAAAATGAAAGATTTTTATAATGAAAATCCGCGTAATATACATTTGAATTATATTTCGTATAATAATCTGAATTTTGTAATAATCTGAAAAGAGCAAGAATAGTCGCTGTGTGTTTATTTGTAAACGGTACTTGGAGCTTATTTGGTTTTTTTATACAGTGCGCTCTTGTGTTTGTACAAAGTTGCTAACATTTGCACGGTGGAAATCAAACTGATAAGCTGCGTCCATGATCCACTTCATGCATCATTGTATTATGCGACCTCGATAAGTACTAGAAGAAAATGCGATTGTTCCTAATGAATGTTTAATGAATATCGGTCTGCGCGATTAGTTATCTTCGACGATTAATAACTTGTAATCATATCGACTCGGCGCTTTGGTAAAGCAAATATTTCGCATGATTTATTCATCGGAAGTAAAGCCGAATTGTTCCATTACGATATTTGTAACAATAGGGCAGAGTAATACACGGATTACTGTCTCGAGCAATTGAAATAATGGAAAGCATTACGCACGATAGAATTTCGACCTGATAATTTTGGATGGTCTATTGATTGGCGAATGCGGAATCGAGTGCGGAATTGATCGAATTCAAATCGAGCGTCGTGCATCGTCGTTATTCGCATTTAATTAGTAACTGCAGTTGCAATTAATTGCGTACTTTGATATTTGTCAGATGTGTAATATAAATTTGTCGAATTTACATCAATAACTCGTTAAAATTCTCTACCCTTTTTCATCTATGTCATTAACTATCTCCGTGTTACTCTTTGTTGTAAAGTAATAAAATACAATATATTGCTTCACGTGTGATTAGCATCGGGAATGCCGTGCAAAGTGTCGCCCGATAGTAATTTCGCGTATATCGTAATAACCGTATTTTCGTGAGTGAGTGTTTTATGAATGCCACGTGGAGACAAGAAGAACCTGGGAGGCGAAGTAGGTCTGGAAGCGACGACGAATTATGGAGTGAGTATTTTACTTGCTATTTGCGAAATTGTTTGCGATAATTTTCTTTACGTAAAATAATAATTTTTTATATATAATATATTATAAATATTAGTTATATTTTTTTGGTTTTGCTATAATTTAAATATATTTTTATTTCAACGTAGTTTCAACGTAGCCTACGCAATTGCTGCACATCATATCGGTGAGTCAAAAATAAAAATTTAACTTTAAGGAAAAATGCATCTATAAAAATTGCATCGTATATAATTTAAAGATAATAAGTAAATAGGTCCCATAAATCTATTTTATCTTGAAATATAGCCATAAATATAGTCTTAAAAAAAACGATGTTTATATATATAACCCTGTATTAGATTCAATTATTCGTCGATTTATATGAAGTACACTGTTCGTGTAAAATTTATACGAACTCGTAATAAAAAAAATATTTTACGAATAGAATGAGGTAGGTAAAAAGAGATAACGGATTACGGGATTTTTGCAAAAAGGAACTGTCTTTAAATTTAATTAAAATATTATATTATCCCTTAGATGTTTTATCAAGCATTTTATACTGTAAGATTTTCAATAAACGTAGTAGGGATCTAACAAAAAGAATATAAAATATATTAATAATCTTTTTTTTCAGTTTTTAAATACCAAATATATTATAATTGATTAAATTTTTTAATTAGTTAAACAATGAGAAGTAAGAAAAATGAAAGAAGTAAAGAGATAAATAAAATATTAATTAACAATTTTAGAAAATTAAAATTTTTAACTTTTTTCGTGATGTTTTTATCTCATGAACAGCCGAAAAAGTTATTTATCTATTTTGTATATATTTATGAAATAAAAATGAATTAAAATAAAAATTTGTAAAATATGATAAAAAAATATTATTAATACTTAAGTATGTTATTTTATTTTCCCTTTCTTAAATGCTTCTGTAAATATAAAAAAATTTTATCTGCAACTTTTTACTAAAGTTAAATATTATTTACAGACAACAAAAGAATAATGCTCACATTTTTTTAATGCGTATATAAACAGAAATAAAATAACAAGAAATATTTTGTAAATAGTATAATACAATGTAATTTATTTGATGAAAAGTCTAATAATTATAGTTATATTATTCTTATAACATAGAGGAAGGTCATCGATACCAACATACCACTTTGTTTTTAGACAATATTTCTTAAACAAAAGGTAAAAATACAACTGCAAAAACATAAATACAAAGTAAAAAGTGTCTTTTATCAGATAGTGTAAGCAATTTTTATAATACTGTTTGCAATTTTGCAATAATTAAGTTTTTCGTAAGTTGCAAAAATGAGCTCCAAAATGGACACAGTAGGCAGTAATGCTACGTATTCCTATTCTTTTTCTTTTACAGGAATTATCTGTATAAAGTACCTATAAGTGAATGTATATAAGATTTTTCAGAATCATTTTACTTCGTTATAAAACATTTTTATTGAATTATATACATATTTACTTCATGCTATTCTGCAAGATGCAAATATGTAACGCGATAGTTTTTTTTAGAGTTGTTTCATATATGCACGATTGCCTTCAGCTCCAATAGACTTATTTGACACTATAAAGCAACATTATAAAGATTAAGTTAGCTCATGGTCTGTTTTACGGAC